>NC_051433.1:28554838-28570091 GCF_001649575.2 Kryptolebias marmoratus | reverse complement strand
GGGGGGCAGAGCATTTTGTTTACATAAAATCTGGGGAGAAATTGAAGATAGCTGGCCAAGGCCAGTGTCAGGGGAGCCAGATTCACATAACAATAATTGTTTTGGATAAGGCCGACTCTTATTTTCCGTCTGCCTTCACAAAGTCTCGCTGATGTTTCTCAATGGCGAATCCAAACAGCCAAATTTCAGGTCCATTCTTCCTGTTCCAAGCGAACAACTTTCTCTAAGATTTATCCCATTTCATTCCTAAGTCCAGGAACCGCATTTAGTCTGCAATCCTGTAAAAGGATTGCATCCAACTTGCGATTCTGCTCCCGTAACCACACAGTTTGATTGTTGACTGCCAAACCCATCAAACAAATTTGACTATATGTCAGGTAACTGCCTAATCCAAATAGCAGAAATCCTGTTATCAAAAACCCAAATATGTAAAGATCCTCCACGTCTTCCACTGATAAAATCGATAGACAGACAATATTCCACTTCTGCCAGGAATCCATTGTGTATCCAGCAAAAGATGTCCCATCTGGGCAGGCGGGCTCTCCCTTGCCCAGTCTTCAAGAAAATTTGATCATTTGCGTTGAGAGACCAGCTGACCAAATCCATAGTTTATAAATTTCGGAGAATATGCAAAGAGAGGCTCTGAAAAGAGAGAAGGGCAGAGGCAGAGAGAGGGGTGGTGTTCAGGAGACAGAGAGACAGAGAGAAAAAAAAACAACTCCTGACAGTTAATTGTAGACACTGGAGCTTCTGTATCTATTCTGCATCCCCCTAGGATGAAAGTCAGCTCCTTAAGTCCAAGACCTTGGTTCTCAACCTGAAAAAGGTGAATGCCCCCTCCAGGTCGGGGACAAGTCTCTGTCTTGAGTGGAGGGGGAGGAGTTCAAGTATCTTGGAGTCTTGTAGATGGATGGATGGATGGATGGATGGATGGATGGATGGAGGCATGTGGCAGGGTGCTCAAAGGGTGCTTAAATCGGCTCTGCTTAGCTTAGTGGAGTTTTCATAATTCTATTTCTGCATCTACTAGACTCTGGTTGTGTCCCTATGTGGTGATAAGAATCAGTCATCATTCCAATCCCCAAAAAGACACCTGCAAAGGACCTAAGGACATCTGTGATATGTAAATGTAAGGTAAGGGTTGTGAATGATTACCTATTAGGCATGATGGCAGACAAACTGGATCCACTACAGTTTGCTTTCAAAGCAAAGCATGGTCAAGAGGATACAAGTCTCACACTTTTAAACACTGTCACTAAAACCTAGACTCTGCACACCCATACACTAGAATTGTCCTCTGCTTTTAATACTGTAAACACTGACAACCTGCTACACCACCTTTCGGACCTGCAGGTGCACCCAACATTGACTGTTTGAATCAAGACTTTTATTGGACAGACCACAAGAGTTTTTAATGTTTTTAAAACAAATAAACAAGTTTTAAATACAGAACTCCTCCAAGACTGATTTTTATTTTCCACCCTCTTCTCTGTGTACATGAACATTTTGTACTGTAGCAGTGATGGGATAGCATTTTTTAAAATATGCTGATGACATTGCTCTGGTTACTATAATTGACACTGATGTTCTGACTCAGTACCAGCAGGCAGTCTGATCCAAACATTTGCTGAGACCCCTTGCATCTCAACACAGTAAAGATATCTAAGCATAAATATTAGTGGGGCAGATTTCGGTTTCCCAAATCACTAACCACACATTTTTTACAGTCTGAGTTACATTTTCTCTGAAAAAGATTTATGTTTCTTAATGTTTATTTTTTGTTGCTTTATTATGCACAAATGTCCTGCTGTATAAATCTTATCTGTCTTTAGTTTTTCATGTTCTGTTTATGTCCAGTCTGTCTGGTCCAAGTTACTGATTGAAATTTATCTTCTAATTTTTGTCACACAAATTGATTAATGGATTAATTAAGTAATTGACATTGACTGTTAAGAGAAACTACTTTGTGGGACAAATTTCTTTTCTTTAAGGTGGGGCTGCAGTCCACCTGCCCCTACGAACCGGCTGCGCCTGGCTTGACATCACAGAAACTAAAGAGTTGTGCTGTGGAGGAAAAAGTAAAACAGCATCCCCTATGTTCCAGCCACTCAGTATCCATAGTCAGAAGGTGGAACAGGTTCAAGCTTTTAAATACCTGGGGACAGAAATAAACAACTACCTGTCATTTTCACATCCCACAGAAACTTAGAACTTTCCAGGTCAGCAAGAACATCCTAATTTTGGTCTACCTCTCCCTTATTGAATCAGTCCTCACCTTCAGAAATTCCTTCTAGTACAACCTACTCACCATTAAACATAAAACAACACTTCCCTGCATCATTAATCACTCCAGCTAAATAATTGGCATACCACAACCCTCTATATCTAAATTATACAGCTGCTCAGTGATCAGGAAAGCCACCTTGATCACAGAGGAACCCTCCCATTCTCTTTATCACTCTTCACTACCATCAGGCAGACAGTGTAAGGTACCATTGACCCAGAAAAAAAATTAGAAGAAATCCTTCGTCCTATCTAGCCGTTTTGAACAGTACTAAACTGTCAGTTTACTGCATTGACAGCTGCTTTCAGCCTTTAGAAAAATGTTCTTAAAATTCTTTTAAACAACATTTTAACAATTATGCCTGTCTGTCTTTGTATAAGTATGTAAGTATGCATTTTTTTTACCTTGAAATTTTTTGTCAAAGAAAACATTTTTTTTCCTTTGAGAATGACATGATTTCAGATGTTGCCAAACTTGAGTACCCAGGAGGCGGACAGAACACGGGAGGCAAGTTGAAAAAATAATACGATTTATTTTGTGCCAGGTAGGTAGGGGGAACAGGATCTGAAAAGGAGGGCAGAATGATTAGTCCTTTGAGCTGCTAGAGGTTCAGAGACGGAGCTAACTATAGGTGTAGCGTAGAGGCTTACGACAGGTGGTAGGGTGCGAGCTCGGAGGTGCGGTTCCAGGAATCCCAGGTGAGTATTTACAAGGTGCAGGTAAGTAGTTTGCAGGTGGAGATCGGTTGTGGTTTCCAGTTCCCGTTGGTGGATATTTACACAAATCTGGTGGTGGTTTGTGGAGAACAGGCAGGCCTTGGTGTTGAGCCAGCAGGTAGGCCTCAGAGAAGAAGCACGGAATCTTCGGATCAGGTTAGCCGGATCAGGTAAGTAGTGGCAAGGCTTACAGGTAAGTAGTTCTCACGTGGCAAGGTGGTGAGCAGAGACAGGATTACTGGTAAGTAAACAGAAGACAGGCACAGGTAAGTAACTTTCAGAATCTCTTAACCTAGTTTTCTGGCTGAGACCGTTTACCCAAGGCACTCGATGCTTCAGCGAAGAACTGCTCTCGGTGACTGCCTTAAGAACCCTGGGACTGGATGATGAGAACCTGCTGCAGCTGTGAGTAATTAGGAGGCCGGCCCATGAGACGATCTGAGGGAGCAGAAACAGGTAACAATGGCAGATTGCCACAGAGAACAGCCAATAAAGTTAATGTTGTTTTATTTTTATTATGGACGCACAGACAGATGAACAGATGAACAGATGGATGGATGGATGGATGGATGGATGGATGGATGGATGGATGGATGGATGGATGGATGGATGGATGGATGGATGGATGGATGGATGGATGGATGGATGGATGGATGGATGGATGGATGGATGGATGGATGGATGGATGGATGGATGGATGGATGGATGGAATGATTTGCTTACAGTAGATTTCAATCATAAGGTTCCTTGTGTTCCTGCTGCTGTAGCTCTCACACACAGGCTTAAATATTTCACATCTAATATGCATACATGTAATTTATAGAATATATAAATATTAGAACAAGAGCTGTCATATTACATCTCGGCATAGTTATATACCCTACACCAGGTTACTACATGTGTGGTTGATCTGGGCTTTGACTTAGATTTAGATTAAACCAAGGTACTGTGGTTCCTCAGCACAGCACCTGTAAATTATCTAATGTTTCAAATTCAAGCTTTGTCAAAGTGAACAAAGATAGCACATTATATAAAGGCCCTGCATCCGGTCTAACATCTGTGTGTTACAGACCGGTTCTATGAAACATTCCATTTACAGTAAACACTGATAACAATCTCACAGTTTTTATTACTATTCTCAGACCTGTGCTCTGCAGACTTTACGCTGTATTCATCAGAACTCATGTCAGATTTATGGGGCAGATACAGAGTAGCTGCAGCTCTGCATCTCATCTTAATGTGAGTTCCTATCCTTCACTTTTTGTTTGTATTTCTTACTGGGTAATATTTCAATCACATATCATAAATGCAGGCAATCCTCTGAATAATTTCTGTCCTTCAGCAGAGGAGCTGTGAATTTATATTGGGAACACAGAACTGCATGCTTGCTTGTATTTGTGTTGAAATGAAGCCGTATCATGGATCACGCACCAGATAGGACTGTAGGCGTTTGGGAGCTAAACAGCTTTGCCTGCTCCCTGAGGCATAAGTGTCTGTAAAGCCTGATGCACTGTATAGATATAGGTATGTATAAATCCAGTTTGGTTTTAGATTCATTTTATTATTTGTTTCAGGACACTCAGCAGCTGGTGATGCTGGGAGGCCTTTTATTGCCCACTGCTAAAAGGCGAAGGTGAGCTATTACGTTTTTGCCCATGTTTGTGTGTCATACTGTTTGCAAAATATTTCATGAACCACTGGACACATTTTAATGAAATTCTCAGAAAGCAATCACAGGATGTGTATCTACAACTGATTACCTTTTGGAGTCAGTCTGATTCAAGATGGCTGCCACAGTCAGCTGACCTTAAAAACACCAAAATGCTATAACACTGCCAGTTTTAGAGATGCTGGGGTAAAATGTGGCGTGGTAGCACACAGGATGATCCCTAACATATATTCTGAACACTATCAAATTGCACAAAATCTTTGTTTGATATTTTCCAACGAGCTACTTGGAATTAACTATGATGTTTAGCAAAACATCTCATAAACCTTTAGGTAGAGATTAATGAAATTTTCATAAAGTAATCATTGAATGGGCATCTACAACTGAATCATTTTTGGAACCAACCTATTTTAAGACAGCCGCAACAGGTAATGGATCTTAGAAAACACAAAATAGCTATAATCCAGTCAATGGTAACGATAGTATGCTAAATTTTGGTGTGGAGCAGCTGGTGATTGAGAGTCAGTTTAGAGTCATTTACAGTCACAACACATGAGCATGTGCTACTCATTGCACAAAAACTTTGCTTGAAACTCTAGTATTGACTGTTGGAGCCAACTCTTTTTGTCTGTTAGAAAATACCTCATGAATCACTGGACAGATTTTTTATTAAAACTTTCAGATGGTAATCAATGGACTCACATATGAAATTGATTAACTTTTAGAGTCAATCCAATACAATATGTCCACCACAGCTAATCAAAACAAGCTAACAAAAGAAGGGTTATAACTCAGTCAATTTTACAGACATTGAGATAAATTTGATGTGGGCGTAGCAAAGTAGTCATTCAAAACACATACTCTGAGCGTGACAACTCATAATATTGTATGATATTGCAGATACCATTAGTTTCAAGGTTTCACTAAAACTGCTACAACTCTGTTTTTCTCATCATAAGATCTTAGATTAAAACTCTGGCATGAAAGGCAGCCGATGATAAGCATTCTTTTATAGAATGCTAATTTATTGATTGTTTTGAAGAATTAGATCTTCATTTTCTATGTCTTCCTATTCTCTGTGGAGTTGAGAAATTGTATAAGGTGTCTTCAAAGCAAAGTTTCTTGTCTTATCAAGAGGAGTTGTTACAGCTGCCATGCCTGCCATGTTCTTGTGAATTGTTTTTTGGCTAATTGCCTTCATTTATTTCAAAAGAACATTCAACTCCAGTAAGAGAAATCTTCTCTTCTCAAACCAACTTGGTTTGGTTTTCAAAACAAAGTCTTTTTCACCACACAATGTGATGCCTGTCAGATTTCAATGGGGGAAGTGAAATTAGGACTCAGTTTTCTCCCTCATCACGTCTTTTCCACCCCAGCTGTGTTTGTGATGCCAGGAATGATGTATGTTGTAGGCTTTAAGTCTTTAAGTGTTTGAATAGTTTTAGCTTGAGGCAGTCTCCTGATGAGAATGAGGCTTTGCTCTTTGGAAAGAAACATGATGTGGAGCTCTTATTTTCTCCCCATTATCTCCTCGCTGCATGCTTCAACTAGAGGCTGCCGGCAGAGTTTGCCTGAACCCGAACTTCTTCTCATTAGCAGTCAGGACACCTTCAGCTTCAGTGGTGCCCTGACTGCCCCGACTCCTCACAGTCCTCACTGGGTTCATAATAAATGAGCAACATTTTAAAAAAAAATCTCTTAAAGAAAAAAGTTTTTGTTTTTTTTTTGTTCAGGGATTAGCAAGAAACTCAAATTAAACAGGCTCAGAATAATTTGGCCTTTTTTTAAAAAACCTTTTTCACCCTTTCTGGTTACAAACAACATAGAAGGGTTTCTGACAACAAATTATGTTTTGCTTCTTATTTCAGATTGACTTTCAGCTTTGTCTTTTGTGCACCAAGTTTTCTCGTGATTCTTCAAATCTTATAATGGTATTATGAACTGCAGATGATAGGATATTTATTCAGTCTTCCCAATTTTTCATTGAGGAATGTTCCCCTATTTTTAGATGCAGTTTTTGCAGACTGATTAACCTCTGCCCATCTTCACTTCTAAGAGATTCAGCCTATCTAAAATGCTTGTTTTATACCCAGTTCTCTTACTGACCTGTTGCCAATTAATTAATTCATTGCAAAAAAAAATTATTAATTAAATAAAATACTCCTCTGGGTGTTCTTATTTGTACCACTTTTGCAGCATTTTGCTTCCCTTTTCCAACTTTTTTGAAAAATATTGCTGCCATCAAATCCAAAAATGGTACAATCTGTTTGTTTAAACATTTGATATGTTTGCTATGTTCCATTGTGAATAAAAACTGGGTTTATGAGATTTGAAAATCATTGCATTCTGTTTTTGTTTACATTTCAAACAATGTCTCAACTTTTCTGGAACTGGGCTCTATTTACATTTCTGTGACGTCTTGTTCTAAAGGATTACTTTTCACATTTGCTATGAAAAAGCTATATCTTACTGTGTATGTCTGTTTCTTACTGCATCTCTCAAACACACTTGCAATTTACCAGGCTTTGATGAAGGCAGCAGGCCCTCAAATGAATCAAATTGCCCTTTTCCTTGGCAGCTCCAAATCCTGAAGAGCCAAAACAAAGAGATCCATCATTGCTTGCTGCACCAATTGGCTCTTTCTGCTTGATTAAAGCTGGCCTGAAATGGCCCCTATCACCCCATCATGCCCTGGAAAATGACAAGCAGCTACTGACATGGGCATTCATCCACACGCTGTTTAGCCTAATTGATCCATTTGAATTCAGTTCATTGTATTTATATACACCATTTCACAAAAAATATTTTTTAAAAATCTTCAGGGCACAATGCAAAGTAAACAAGTTCAAATAAAGTAAATTCTGTTTCATTTCAGCACAATTATAATACACTTCAGTCTTGTTTATTTAAAATATAATCTATTTTATTGCAAAAAAGATGCATCCAATTTAGTATAACAATATAAATTGCTCATTTGTAAAAAAGTGTTCAGCAAAGGAGTTTTGTTATTAAACTGGCACTGCTTAAATTTACTAAAGTTAACTGTTTATTAAGCTTAACAGGGTGTGGAAATGAATGGCCATTAATGTCAGTTACTGCTTGACATTTTCCATAGCTTGTTCAATCAATTGTAAAAAATTCTTAATTTGAGTAACTGTACTGATTGTGCAGCAGCCTGCTGGCAAAACTGAAGAAGACGAAAATACAGATTAAAGGTCTAGGATGCCATGAAAGAATGCATATCACCAGTTATCTGTCATGCCAGGGTTTTATGGTTGAATTATCTCATGTTGTGAAATAATGAAATAATCGCCATTTTGGTCAAACATTGAAAATGACATTAAACACACTCTCATGCGATATTGCAATAATTTCCATGACCTGTTAGAGCTTAGAGTATGTGTTGTGACTGACTGTCAGCTACTACCACACCACATTTTAGTTCAACATCTGTAAAATACACAAAGGTATCAGACACTAAATTGGCTGAGTTACAGCCATTTCTGTGTTTGCTAAGGTCACTTAGATCTGCCAACTATCTTGAATGGGATTGACTCCAAACGCTATTCAATTGTAGATATACATCCATCTTTGTGAGAGATTTAACACACACAAACATGGGCAAAAACATTATTGCCCCTTTGACTTTGGTGGTGAGCAATAAAAATCTATACCAAAACCAGACTAAGGAAATGAGCTGCCTCCTTTTGACCAACTGATAGTGAAAGCAAAGAGAGAAGCTACTGACAGCAACTTCAACTTCTTCAGACATAAAAAATAACATGAGCAGAGGTAGGAGAGAAGCTCAGTTAATCATGGGACGTTCCCCGGCAGCCTAACCCTGTAGCAGCATACTGTAAATAAAGGAATAATTCAAGGACACTCATGGACTCTCTCTCTCTCTCTCTCTCTCTCTCTCTCTGGTTCTGTATTCTGTACAGTGTCACTGATGTCGCGTCCATCCATCGGATCAAGATATCTGTGAACTTCTATCTCTATCTATCACAGCTTCTTCTTCCCTTTAGCTTTCCAGTTGTTACAAAATATTATAACCAGTAGATTTATGTTTCTTAGATCTCTCCAACAACATTCAGTTTGTTTAGCAGAGAAATCAGATGTTCATGCTTGATCGTGTCGAACACCTTAGTATAGTCGATGAAGTACAAGTACAGGTCTTGTTGTACTTTGATGGCTCTTTCTCCAAGTATCCTCAGAAGGTATATAGCGTTCCTTGTGCCTTTGTCTTCAGCAAACCCACACTGTTCTTCCCTGTTCTCCGGAGATTTACATTGCTTCACTGCCTTCTCAATTTCCTCATATAAATCCTTTAACTCCTTTTTGTTGCTATTGCTTCTGAGTGCATAGGCCTGAATGATGTTAATGTCCTGGATAATGTTAATGTTTAAAGAAAATGGATGTATGTATAGGATGGAGATTTTCATGGACCCCTTCACACTGGATGACAACCTTGATATTTCCTCTGTAACCTACAGAATCTATATATACATGACTGCAGCAAAGTTAGAAAATCTCCTTCAATGTGAAAGCAATCATGGCCCGGCTGTACTCTTGATACTTGTCAGAACTCTCTCAGAAAGCATCAACATGCATCTAGACTCTAGTGTGCAACTTTTTTTTTTCCAAAGAGCCACATATAGAAGTAGGACTGTTGCAGAGAGCTGTATGAGAAGGACAGCTCTGTCACAGTGGATCTGTATCTGGGTTTGCTGCCTTCTCACATGTGGAATGTTCTTTTTTCATTCTTTGTTTTTTCTCAGGTCAAATTAACACAGCAGTCCTCCAAAGACAGCCTTCAAAACTGTCTTTTAAGTCATTTCTTTTAATGTGAAATTTTAGGTAAAATTAAAAGCAAAATCTACTTATGTTAATGTTGCAAAATAGCACAGTCAACTTAAGTCCCTGTTTACAATGAAACCACACAGTAAGGTGGGCTCTCTTATTTTTAATCTCAGAATTACATTTAATAAAATATTTAAGCTTTTAATATGAGGTTTCCAGTCATGCTGAGATGCTGAAAACAAAATATTTTTTATTGAGCATAATTGAATCAACAGGGTAGAGCAAAGGAGCCACTGCAATATTAACCTGACAACAGTGTTGAAGACATTTCCAGGTTTATTAAATAAAAACAAAATGAAGCAAGATGTACAGTATATGTGTTCATTGTTTGATGCTTTGCTGTTGTTTAAAACAAATAAAGAAAATAAAGACCTAGTATTCCTTGAAGACATGCATATCATTCACCAACTTTAATGGCAGAGTTTTAGAATAAGGTTATTTTAGGTTGAAAAATGATGTAGCCATAGCTGTTTTGGTCAAACCTTGAAAATAATGCAAAGGGACAAAAAGGACATGTCAAACAGTTTTGAAGACTTATTTTCCTTTGAGACTAAACATTACAAAACCAGTACATTTAACAAAGAGCCCAGAGATCTATTATGAAGAACAACATTTTTGGATGCAGTGTTCCCTCGCCTGGACGCGGGTCACCAGGGCCCCACTCTGGAGCCAGGCCTGGAGGTGGGGCACGTTGGCGAGTGCCTGGTGGCCAGGCTTTCACCCATGGAGCCCGGCTAGGCACCACCTGTGGAAGGACCCAAAGGGGTTGGATGCAGTCTGCAACAGGTAGTGGCTGAAGGACCTTGGCTTCAAGGTTGAGAGGTTCCGGCTAGATGTAGTCGGACTCACCTCGATGCACGGCTCTGGCTCTGGAACCAGTCTCCTCAAGAGGGGTCGGACACTCTTTCACTCTGGAGTTGCCCTTGTTGAGAGGTGCTGGGCAGGAGTGGGTATACTTGTTGCCCCAATCTTGGTGCCTTGGTGGGCTTCAACCCGGTGAACAACAGGGTAGCCTCCCTCCACCTACGGTGCACCATCAACACTGTTTATAGTGGGGATGGTGTGCTGCTGACCTCAGCTCGGGACGTCGTGGATCGGTGGGCAGAATACTTCGAAGATAATTCAATACTTCGAAGATACTTCAATCGCACCTGCACGTCTTCCAGTGACGAAGTCAATTCAAATTTATTTATATAGCACTTTTCAGTGACAAGGTACTTCAAAGAGCAAAGTGAAGCAGAGCCTGGAGACCTTGGGTCAGGCTCTCCAATCTCCGTTGCTGAGGTCGCCGTCACTCTTCCGTTTCCTTCCTTCCTCACTCTCCCCACCCACACATTGTATCATTGTATAAGTGAATTAGCTTAACCTGTAACTGAATCAGCATTATAATATTTGAATTAGATAAAACTTTAGTTGAATTAGCTTTAGCAAAGGTATAATTTATAATAGTTTATGTTAGTCTGTTCTGCTGAGGTCCTAAAATCACAGTTTAGTTTATGTTAGTATTATTATATCTTAGTTTGGTTTTTCTCCAATTTATTTTACTATGACTTAGTCAATTTCATCCTGCCTTTACTTGTTTAAACTTAATTTAGGTTAGTAGTTAGTTTATCTTAGCTTTTTTCATGTCTGATCTGTTCGGCTGAGGTTTTTAAATCCTAGTTTAGTTTATGTTATATTATAGTTTGGTTCTCCTCAGCTTATCTTTGGTTTGTCTGTAGTATGACTTAGTATGACTTGTTTTAGTTTTACTCTGTACTTTTGTGTCTTATTTAGTGTCTCATGTTTTAGATATGTTTAGTTTCATGATTCCGTTTAGATTATCTTAGCTCATATTTTAGATATTGTGAGGATCTGGGTTTGGCCCCGCCTTTTGGGCAGTGCCATTAATCATTCCTCCACAGGTGTTCCAGTTCCTATTGATGAGACCAGCCGGTACTTAAGTAGCAGGCTGGGATCAGATCTTCGCTGGAGCATCGAACCTTCTGGGTTAGATTCTCCGCCACAGCGTCTAACCTAACTTATGCTCCTTAAGTTAATCACGTTCTCTGTTTTGTGCCTGCGACTCAGGTTTTTGCCACGCCACGACTACGGATCTGAAGAACTACTTACCTGGATAATCACGGATACTTACCTCGCTGCTACCTGGCTCTTCTTCTGGAACTACTGGAACCGCTCCGCTCCTCCTCGACGCCGCAACCTTCCACTAGGACCTGTAAGCAAACAAAGAGACTTTATAATCCTCGCAACCATCTTGGAAACCGATGTTGTACCCGAGACTCACCCGGTTCTCCTTCTCTTGCAGACTCCTTCAGGAAATGATCACTGTACATAGCTTCACCTGTAAATAAATGCACTTACCATTATCCTTGTCTCCGTGTGTGGTTTTGGTCTCGCTCTCTGGACAGAAACCCTTGGGTTTATGACAGTATGCTCCAGCCAAAACAGACAGTCCAGAGCGTTACCAAATCCAGTCACGTGAAGTAATTGCAGTATCCACGTTCCGTTAAAATATCCTGCTATTTTCGTTTCTCTGCGCTTTACTACGTCTTCGGACACGTTTATGTGGGTCAAGAGGGCCACCATAGGAATGGCGGAGCCCTCTTCCCGATCCGAAAATACTGAGGCAGCTTCACTGCTAGCCCGACACGAATCCATGATTAATGCTCTCTGTAAGAGACAACAATCAGAAACCGGTCGTTTGGACCAACTAACTCTGTTAACCCAAGAAATTCATCAAAAATTATCATCGTTGGTTTCCACCACTGCAGATTCCACTTCCGCATCCACTTCTGCGGCCACTTCACTTCCGGTGTCAACATCCGGTCATTTTCGCGAGGTTCCCTCACAGACTCCCGAACCTTTTTCGGGAGAAATCGGTAAATGTGCAGGGTTCCTGTTACAGTGTTATCTCGTATTCGCTCGTTCGCCACAGTCTTTCACCGATGGGCCGGCTAAGATTGCATATATTATCGAACTTCTTCGTGACAAAGCTTTGAAATGGGCTGAAGCTAGGTACAGTTTCAGGGCTATTAGGCTAACCACATTTGACCAGTTTATCGAGGACTTTGAACAAACCTTTGGGCTTAAATATACTGACACCGAGATAACCCAGAAACTGTGGAACCTAAGACAAGGTTCACGCTCGGTGGCTCAGTTTGCGATCGACTTCCGGACATTGGCGGCTACTTCCGGTTGGAACGAGGCAGCACTAAAAGGAGTCTTCATCCATTCCCTCCAAGAACCTCTAAAGGACCAGCTAGCAGGTTGGGAAGAGCCACAAGCCTTGGACGACCTTATAACTCTGGCCATACGTTTGGACAACCGCCTGCGGGAGAGGCAACGAGAAAGAAGGGATCGGACGAACCACCTCGGGCGGCACATCGCCACCACGGAAGCCGAATCAACAGTCTCAAACATGGAACCAGAACCTATGCAGGTAGGACGAGCGAGACTAACAGCTGAAGAGAGACTCAGACGCCTGGAGGCTAAAGAGTGTTTTTATTGTGGGGAGGGAGATCATTTCCGAGCGAAATGCCCTCAGTTAAAAGGGAAGACTCACTAGGTAACCGAGGGGTACTAGTGAGTAGCCTCACACAACCCCTCGGGTCACGACTTTTTGTTCACTCAACCCTGCTAAATCATCAGATTAAGATCCCAGTCCACGCTCTAATCGACTCAGGTGCAGAACAGAGTCTAATTTCCGGGATTTAGTCAACCGCTTACAATTAAAACCTACTCCACTATCCTCTCCGCTTCCCGTTATAGATATTTCCGGGCAAGTAATCACCAGAATCACACACAAAGTCGCTAAGCTACAGTTTCTGGTATCTGGTAACCACAGGGAGGAGAGTGATTTTCTAGTTTTCTCCGCACCTAATACTCAGATGATTTTAGGGTTTCCCTGGCTACAACTACACAATCCAGTAATCAACAGAAAGAAGGATCGAGTCATGGAGCCCCTTCTGCCTACAGAATTGTTTACACTCTGCTTTGCCGTCCTCCAGTACTAAGACTGAACCTGAACAGAGCCCAGACTTAACCAAGATCCCAGTCGAGTATCACCATCTGGCTCCTGTGTTCAGCAAAGCTAAGGCACTATCTTTACCACCCCACCGACTCTACGACTGCGCCATAGAACTCATCCCAGGTGAAACACTTCCTTCGAGTCGGCTGTTCAACCTTTCTGGACCTGAAAGAGATGCCATGAAGTCCTACATCGAGGATTCTCTGGCTTCCGGCATCATCCGTCCATCCAAGTCGCCCTTAGGGGCGGGGTTCTTTTTTGTACAAAAGAAGAGTCTCCGTCCTTGCATTGACTACAGAGGATTAAACCAGATCACTGTAAAGAATAAGTATCCACTCCCGTTAATTGACTCCGTCCATCAACAACTGCATTCCGCCACCGTGTTCACTAAACTCGACCTACGAAACGCTTACCATCTGGTAATGGTAAGGGAAGGAGACGAGTGGAAAACAGCTTTTAAGACTCCTCTCGGTCACTTTGAGTACTTAGTCATGCCATTTGGACTAACTAATGCCCCTGCTGTTTTCCAATCGTTAATTAATGACATCCTAAGAGACTTTCTCAATATTTCTGTTTTCGTCTATCTTGACGATATCCTCATCTATTCACAGGATCCTGCTCAGCACCAGAACCATGTCAAGGCTGTACTTCAAGGACTCTTGGAGAATCAACTATTCGTTAAAGCGGAGAAATGTGAGTTTAGTGTGACAACCGTTAACTTCCTGGGTTTTATATTCGGACAGGGGTTTTACCAGACTGACCCCGAGAAGATCCGAGCTGTGGCAGACTGGCCCACTCCCACTGATCGTCGCCAACTCCAACGTTTCCTCGGCTTTGCCAACTTCTATCGCAGGTTCATCCAAGATTACAGTAAGGTCGCTACCCCTCTCACACAACTCACCTCCACCAAACAGTCCTTCACCTGGTCACCGGAAGCTCAGTCAGCCTTCAATAAATTGAAAGCTCTATTTGTCTCAGCTCCTATACTTTGACATCCTGATCCCAAGCTACAATTTATTGTAGAAGTCGACGCCTCAGATACCGGAGTAGGGGCTGTTCTGTCTCAGAGGTCTACTCAAGACAACAAGATTCATCCCTGTGCATATTTCTCTCGGCGTCTCACGTCGGCCGAGAGTAATTATGACGTTGGCAACAGGGAATTGTTAGCCATCAAATTAGCACTTGAAGAGGCATTGGCTAGAGGGGAGCGAGGTTCCGTTCATTATTTGGACGGACCACAAAAATTTAGCATACCTCCAAACAGCTAAGAGATTGAACCCCCGGCAGGCTAGGTGGTCCTTGTTCTTCGGGGGGTTCAATTTTTCCATCACTTACAGACCAGGAACCAAGAACGTAAAGCCAGACGCATTATCAAGGCTCTGGGCTCGAGAAAACTCACCTGATCAGGAGGAACCCATAATCCCTCCTTCCCTGATTGTGGGGGCCCTCACATGGGACATTGAAAGGGAGATCCGAGAGGCTCAACAAGGGGAACCTGATCCCGGAGGGGGCCCTCCTGACAAGTTTTATGTCCCCACCACAGTTCAACCCAGGGTTTTGAATTGGTTACACTCCCAGCAGTTTTCCTGTCATCCAGGAGTCAACCGAATGACAAAGTTGGCCAACCGGTACTTCTGGTGGTCCAGTTTGGCTGCGGACGTTAAAGAGTTTGTCTCAGCTTGTCCCACCTGCGCCCG
>NC_051433.1:28548607-28553455 GCF_001649575.2 Kryptolebias marmoratus | reverse complement strand
TCAGATCTTCGCTGGAGCATCGAACCTTCTGGGTTAGATTCTCCGCCACAGCGTCTAACCTAACTTATGCTCCTTAAGTTAATCACGTTCTCTGTTTTGTGCCTACGACTCAGGTTTTTGCCACGCCACGACTACGGATCTGAAGAACTACTTACCTGGATAATCACGGATACTTACCTCGCTGCTACCTGGCTCTTCTTCTGGAACTACTGGAACCGCTCTGCTCCTCCTCGACACCGCAACCTTCCGCTAGGACCTGTAAGCAAACAAAGAGACTTTATAATCCTCGCAACCATCTTGGAAACCGATGTTGTACCCGAGACTCACCCGGTTCTCCTTCTCTTGCAGACTCCTTCAGGAAATGATCACTGTACATAGCTTCACCTGTAAATAAATGCACTTACCGTTATCCTCGTCTCCGTGTGTGGTTTTGGTCTCGCTCTCTGGACAGAAACCCTTGGGTTTATGACAGATATTGTGTGATTTATGACTCTGTATTTTTGTGTTCACATGTTGTAAAGCACTTTGAATCGCCTTGTTGCTGAAAAGTGCTATATAAATAAATTTGACTTGACAAGCTACAAAGAGTCAACTTTTTAGCTTGTGCTGCCTGAATGGAGTCTTTTAGCACTATATTGAAGTGTTCCACACATCCATTTGCCTAAGGATGTTGTACACATTTTTGATGTGCTTAATGCCACATTCAGTCATGTAATCAGCAAAAGAAGAATATGTAACTGGGATTAATTATCAGTTGTGATGGTGCAAGTGTTTTTTTTTTCACATTCAACAACAGAAGTTAGGAATGCCATGCCAGAGTTTGTTGTATCATTAGGAGTAAATGGGATTTCAGATTATTTGTTGAAATAATGACAAGGGTGATGGCAAACCTCCTGTCATAAATCCCATGTTCGAACAAATCGTCAGTGTTGACGGCAATATGTTGAAATGGTTTCTCTGGAAACTTAACAGGTGCAGGTGAAACTTTAGCAGTTTTGTTACATGCCTGACAGATGGTGCATGATAACAGGTTTTTTGTTTTGATTTGCTACTGCTGCTGTAGTTTGTAGGCAAACAATAACTGGTAGGTCATCTTTTGCTTACGTGACTAGTTTAACTTTGGGTTCTGTCAGTAGGCATTGTGCAAAATGTGCTTGTAAACAGTTTTGGTAAAAAAGCTACAGAACATCTAGTGTCTACAATTAACTCCAAGATGTGGGAGTTTTCTTGTGATGCTTCAATGCTCATTTTGGGTGTGATTTTATCAGATGCTGCAGCCATCAATTTAACATCATTCACACAGTACTGCTAACTCAGAAACAACCACTTGTCTCACTGCAGCTACACGTGATTTACATACTTTGGCAAAATGGTTTTTTTTTCATGAAGTTATGACATTTTACCTCAGCAGCAGGACAGTTTTTATCATTAGCCAGGTGTTTCTCCACATCTGTAGTAGTGACATTGTTTTTTATTACCTGCCTGTTCATATTGAACATGGGGTGGAGGTCCATGTAGTTGAGCTGTTAGTGCCCCTCTTTTGTCTCAAAAATGAGCGTGTGCTGCATTTACGGTCTGTACCTGTGTGGTTAATACTGTACTCACAGTTGAGAGCAGTGTAGCATTTTAACTGCTGCTTCCACTTGCCATGTGATGATTAGAGCTTTATCCAGCATGAGTTTTTCCTCCAATATTAATGCAGCATATCCTTCCCAGCACTGAGATAGGTATAAGAAATGAACTGATCCCTTATAAATTCAGTTTCTATTGGCCCAAACAAACAGGATGCAGTCAGAGCTCTGAGCTCCACGACATATTGGCTCAAGAACTGACACTGTCCCAGTGCTCCTAAGCAGTGCAGTAAACTGGCCAGGCATTTCTTCATCATGACCAGCATGTAATTATCAAACCTTTTCCACCATGTTGTAAATGGTGTCAGAAGATTAACAGCATGATTGAGGAACAGCAGTGGACTCGGTTGGAGCACCCCTCCTTTGTTGCCAACATACACTCCTCTGTCACAGCAGCACTGTCCAGTGACAAGAAGTAACAGAACATACACAAATGCATTTTCTGCAAACTTCAGAACTCAACAGTATTGTATTTGTTTTTGTTCATTATTAACCTTTAATGATTAGGACTGTTGGGAGTGTATTCTGATACTTATCATATTGCCCTAATTCAGAGATTCACAACCTTAATTATGACATGAAATTGAAATACAACCCTATTCATATCTATCCAAGTTCAAAATATTTCCTCCTACAGGTCCAGGTCTCTTTAATATTGCTTTTTTAGTTGATTTTTGTTTGCAGCCTCAAGTTAGAGTCGAGCTGGGGTTTCACACACACACTCATGCACTCACTCAGAACTTTGGCAGAAAATGAGCTTGAATATTTACATGCAGTGCAAGCTCCTAATGGGAATTTTCTATACATCAGTGAGGGTGATAGTGAGATGGAATGGCTTTTTATATTAGTGCCACCCAGAGGGTTTTACTTCTGTTCACTTTTAATTTACTAGACAAACAAGCGCAAAGATTGTGTGAAGCTGTAGAAGAGCATATTACATACTTATTTAATCATTAATCATTCAAAGAAAGAACTAACTGTAATGGACAGGCCAAAGATAGAGTGTGTGAAAGAAAAGATATTTGTTGCGTAGAGAATTCTTGGGTGCTAATTTGTGGTGATATGCAGGAAACAAAATGTGGCTCCACTAACATGACCACTGCGCTATCTAGCAGGTCAGGAGGAGAGGCTTGCCATTTTTGCCTTGTCTGTAACCCAGGCAGGTACTCTCTTATAAATCTGGACCAGAATTGATCCACTAGGATCTGAGAATGTCTCCAGCGTCTTCTGCTCAACGTCTCAGTTTCCGGGTACACCACCAACGGGAGTGAACCAACGGGAGTGAACCATCGGGCCGCCCCATGAGCAAACTGTTTGGGGTCACGGTCGGCTACGTCAGCGGATACATAGCCTAATGGTTTTGAATTAAGGATGGCCTCTACTTCCAAAAGCACTGTATGCAACACCTCCTCAGGGACAGGCTGAGCTCCAACGCATACATAGAGTGCCGACTTGACCGACCGGATTTCTCGCTCCCACAATCCACCGAAATGGGGAGCAGCTGGAGGGTTGAAGTTGAACTTTATCTTCTGTCGAGCCAGCTGTTGTTGCAGTACAGGCAACATGTCCTCGAAGGCCTCCCTCAACTCCCGTTCAGCACCCTTGAAATTGGTCCCCTGGTCTGACCACAGCTCCGAAGGGGTTCCTCTCCTAGCGATGAACCGTCTCAGAGTCATCAAATAGGAGTCCACATCCATGCTTCTAAGAAGGTCCAGATGAACTGCTCTGGTGGTCAGACATTTAAAGATGATGACCCAGCGTTTCTCCAGACGTCTGCCCACCTTCACCATCATGGGCCCGAAACAATCCACACCTGTGGAGTAGAAGGCTGGTTTGTGTAGCCTAAGACGAGCGGCAGGAAGATCAGCCATCTTGGGAATAGAAGGCTGACCTCTCCAACGCTGACATCCAACACAGGCTCTCTGATACTTGCGGATGGCTTCACGACCCTGGGGGATCCAGTATGATCTGCGCATCTCTGCGAAAACTCGCTCCAGACCAGGATGACATAGATCACTATCGTACTTCTGGATCAGGAGATGAGTCGCTGGATGAGAGGAGTCAAGAACCACAGGGTGCAGGGGCAGGTCTGATCCTTCCAGCCGTCGAAGACGACCACCTACCCTTATTAGACCGGAGGTCGGGTCAAGCACCGGAGCTAGGGTGTGCAAGCGACTTGAAGGCAACACTGGTTTCCCTGAAGAAAGTCATTTAAAGTCCTCTGGGAAGGACTGCCTTTGAGCTCGCTGCAAGACCCCGATTTCAGCCTGTTGATATTCTTCTGCAGTAAGTGGGTTAGTAAGGGTCAGTTCCCCTTTGAGCGCTTTAGCTGTATCATGCACAAGCTCCTGCCAGGAGCTACACTTCTTGTCCTCCGGGCCATCCCCTTTGAGTGACGTGGCTGTGACTCCACAAAAGGCCAATGCTCTGAGCTCTTGCTGTTCAGTGCCGGGCATTTCAGGCCAGCTGTCTGGGCTTTGTAGAAGGAAAGATGGCCCCTGAGTCCACCTGTTTAGATCCTTAAGTTCCTGTAGGGTTTTACCTCTTGTTAGGTCATCTGCAGGATTTTGTTCTGAGTTCACATAGCACCAGCGGTCCTCTCCTGTCAGATCCTGAATTTCAGCCACCCTGTTCCCAACGAAGACCTTGTAGCGACAGGACTGGGAATGAAGCCAGGTAAGCATTGTAGTGGAGTTGGACCATAGGATGACACAGGCTATCTCTAAGGTGAGCTCTCTCTTTAGAAGACTGGCTAATTGAGGAGCCACAAGGGCTGCACACAGCTCCAGGCGGGGAATTGAATGCACCCGTTTCGGGGCTACTCTGGATCGAGCCAGGAGGAAAGAGACGTGTCTCTGACCCGCTTCGTTCTCCAATCTCAAGTAGGCCACAGCCCCATAGGCCTGTTCTGAAGCATCTGCAAAGACGTGCACTTCATATGTGACAGCCTCTCGGTCAAAGGTGGAGGGCACATATGTTCGAGGATAGGTAAGTAAAGGCAGAGGCTGCAGTTCTGCAGCGGGTAAATTGGTGTCGTCCCAACTTCGTTGCTTGTCCCATAGCTGTCGAACGATGAGCTTTGCCCTCGTGGTGAAAGGCAGCAGGTAACCCAAAGGATCATATTGAGAAGCGAGGACTTTATAAATGTTCCTGAGGGTCGGGGCATCATAAGACACGGGTCTCTGCTTATAGCTCAGGGAATCTCTCTCCCAGTTCC
>NC_051433.1:28543338-28548507 GCF_001649575.2 Kryptolebias marmoratus | reverse complement strand
TTCATCCTGGGTCACCTCTTTCACAGCTCCAGNCGTCAATGAGCTTCTGCATCTCCCCTTTGTATATCTCTGCTCGTTCAGGGTCTTTCAGGAGTCGCCGCTCGGTGCTGCGCAGTAATGACATTACTGACTCCTTAGGTGCATGAAGTTGGGGCATGGCAGCGTGAAGTAGCAGTAGTGTGGCGTACCTCTTCACTCTGTCAATCTCAACTTGAGTTGTTTTGGCATCCAATAAGGAGACTGCTTGTTGATCTTGTCTTGAGCGAGTCACTTCTTTCTCTGGACGGTGGGGTACCGTATCGATCTGCCAGAGCCTCTCAACATGGCGGTGCAGCTCATCCATCGGGTGAGTAGAGGAGGTGAACAGACATTGTACTGAGTGAACTGGCCGCCCCATCGATCGGATGGGACCTTGAAGGGTCCATCCCAACTTGGTATGCACAGCAGCAGGTCCTCCCGGCGGCCCAAGTCGGACTGGTTCTACAGGTGTTATAAGGTGTGCCTGATCAGAACCAAGCAGGAGCCAAGGTTGTGCATCTGTAAGTGCAGGAATGGGAAGGCCACGGAGGTGTTTGTACTTCCTCTGCAACTGCTCTATAGGGTAAGAATGCTGGGCTAAGCTCAGGCGGTTGGCAGTGAAGGCACCATTAATCTTGTACCTGACTTGAGGGTCAGTAGATGACGAGACATGGAAGGATATGTGCTGTCCATGGAGCACCTGTACATCCCGCCGGACTGTTCGTAGGGGGAAGTTTTCTGGGACACCCTTTATGTCTAGCAGTTTGGCTGCCGCTGGTAGCAACATGGATCTCTCTGACCCGTCGTCAAGGAGGGCAAATGTGCTCAGACTACGACCCCCGTAGTGTAGAAGTACTGGGATGACTTTCAGCATAACTCGATTTCCAGCTGCAGGCCGATCAAGATAAAGAGAGTCAGAGGCAGAATTGGTTAAGCAGCTCTCTTCAGTCGCAGCTGCATCCTGGTTGGGTTTCTCTGGCCTTTGAGTTGTTTCGTGGAGAGCTAGCAGGTGTTTCCCTTTACAGATACGACAGAGCTTCTTTAAGGTGCACTGAGCTGCTCGATGATTTCGTGCACAACGCCCACACCGCTGATTGACCTGAATCCACTCTTTCAGTTGCACCTTGTCAAGTTTCGCCACCTCCCCACACTGACTGAAGTAGTGTTCTGTGCTCTGGCAGTATGCACAGAAGGCTTCTCCGAAAGGTTTCTTCTTTACTGAACTTAACTTGGTTGTAGAGACGTTTGTAGAAGTTTCACCTAGGCCATGTAACACCGTCACCTGTTTTGTAGGCCGGCCATCACACCGATTAGACTGTCTTTCCTTGTTGGTTTTAATACCGGCATGACTGTCAAAGCTTAAACACCATGACTCGTAATTGAGCCACTCAGACAAGTCATACAGCGTGTGTGAAGTCCCTGGGTGCTTAAACAGGTGTTCTGCAGGAAGTTTACTTAGAAGGCGAGCAACATGTGAGCCGCAGTTCAGTTCAATTTCTCCCTCTGGGCCCAGAGTCTGCAGTAAACCCACCAAGGACTGGATCTGCAGGGAAAACCTCTGGAAAGCTGCAGAATCTCCACGTTTGACTTCAGGTGCGTCTAGTACAGTAGCTATTTTTCTTAGAGCCAACTGATGAGGCTGGCCGAATTTGGCGTACAGGGCTCGCATAGTATCAGTGTAGGGGGTGGGGGAATTCAGATACGCATCAGCGATTAACCGGGCTTCCTCCAACCTCAGATGATACACAAGGATCTGGTACTTAAAGAGTTCCGTAGAATCGGCTGGGAGGAGATTCTCCAAGGCAATGCGAAGTCTGGCAAACTCGCTGGGGTCAGGATGGCTGAACTTAGGTATGGCAGGTTTAGGACCTCTGTAAACCTGTTCTGACACTGGTGCTTGGGTGGGAAGGTTGGGAAGGTGCATGCCTGATGTCGCTCTGGCGACTGCTGGGGGAGGTCTTGAGTCCACATGGGCAGGAGCAGAGTGCGAAAGTGGATGCATAGGGTGAGCTGGGAAGTAGGGCAGGGTCTGACTGTCATGAGTAGGATACTGGAGATGATCAGGCGGTGGAGCAGATCTGGAGGGCTCATGAGGGGTCTTCATCCAGCTCTGATGATACTGAGGATGTGGAGTATTATGGGCTTCTTTCACCGCCAAGTTGAGACCACTCATACTCCCCGACAGGTCTTCTTCAGGTTCAGGCCATGGCGGAGGATGAGGCCAGTCTTCCTCCTCCCCTTGCTCCTCTGGCTGGAGAGGGGTGCTGCGGTATTGCGCTGAAACAGCAGGGTTCCCAAACTGTCTGTAACTGCTTGGACGTGAGGTTGAGCTAGAGGGCTGATTCATGTTTTCCTTTAATGAGCGAGCTACTGCAATGAGCTCCTTCATCTCATTCCGGGCCTCATTTAGTTCCTCCAGGGTGGCCTGAAATACCTGCTGGGATTGTAGCAGCTTTGTCTTCTCCTCATCAAGGGCTCGGATGTCCTGGAGTGAAGGTACATCTCGGGTGTAGGTCCAGTGTGAGGACGCAAGGTGTCCAGGTTGAGTGTCTGTGGTTGGATGCCCCCTTTGGTGACGATCTGGGGTTAGCTGAGGAGTTCTAGGATGTGCTGTGTTCCCAGAGAAACCACCAAATAAAGGCTGAGAAGGAGGAAAGCTGGGCCTACTGGCTGAGCTCTCTCGGGGGAGGAACACACTCTGCTCGAGAAGGGGTGGTGGAGCTCTCCAGGGTAATGGGTCTCTCACATACTCAACCTCAAAATCCTGAAACTTGGTAGGTCGACACCGCTCATGTTTGGGCCTGGCACCAAGGTAAACCTCATCTTCTAACTGCATCTTGGATTCTGCATCCAGCTCGAAGGACCAAATGTTGCGTAGAGAGTTCTTGGGTGCTAATTCGTGGTGATATGCAGGAAACAAGATGTGGCGTCGGTCAGGACACAGGAATAATAAGATAGATGGTTTATCTCCTTTAGCCGGCTTCACTCACCGTGCACTTTATTGTGGGAACTCAGTGTTGTAACAGTTCTGAAAATGACAACAATAAACAATATATTTAAACATAAATTCTTTACAAAAGGAATTACTTAAACAAAATACAAAAGGAGCTATACACCACCATAATAATAACTCAAAGTCGCCCTCTGTGTCCAGCAGCTTAGGGGATGTAAACAGCACCATCTACTGGTTAAATTTGCGCATTACACGGGTGAGAGCCCGAACGGCGCACCGCTCCCCCCTCCCCTCACGGAGAGGACAAATTTACCGTTCAGCAGGCATCGCGGCTGCCCGCTGCATCATATATAACTACCTAAACACTCAAATTGGTTTACTCATAAACTAACATGAAAAGATAAACCCTGCTTATTAAAGAGGAAATACGAAGACAGGAGGAAGCAGTCATGCTAAGTGCAACACCACGGGCATGTTCTAACAAACAATACTCACTTTTATCATTCACTGAACACTCGGAGCATCACAATAAAGCACGCCCAAACGAGACAGGTCTGCTTTCTGCGGAACTGACTCGGTCACTCGTGTAGAAGAACTATATGACCGCTGAACGAAAGTATTGGCTCTTCCGTTTGCTAACACTGCTAACAGGTCTAGCACAAACACACCACCCAAGGGAAAGAAAAAAACACGTCACTGCCCCTAGCGGCCGAGAAGAAACTTACATCTGTCCTTCAAAATAATATCCTTTTATACAATATTGTTTATTTTAAATCCCATCTATTGCTCTTGAGGAAATGCATCTTTAGTTTTGTTTTTGTTTTGTTTTTTTTCATTTTAAATAAAAAGTAATTGAAGATTTGATGTTTAATCTTGGAGTCTGTCTTTACTCTTTGTTTTTGTTTTTTTCTTAAATATCATTGGGTGTCAAGAGCCTTAAATATTAACAATTATATTTGACCTTTGTTGGAAATTTAAACATCCAATATTGATAAAGCTCATAAATATAATTCATCCATTTTCTTCACACTCTTTTTTGTAGGGTCATGAGGGGCAGGTGCCTATCTCCAGGGGTCATTGTGTAAGAGGCAGGGGACACCCTGGACAGGTCGCAAATCCATCACAGGGCCACATTGAGACAAATAAGACTATTCATGCTCTCACCAAAGGTTAATTTAGAGCTACTAATTAACTTAACATTTATGTTTTTGGCCTGTTGGAGGAAACCAGAGAAACAAGAGAGAACTCATGCATGCACAGGGAGAGCATGCAAACTCCGCACAGAAAGGTTCCAGGCAAGACGTGAACATGTAACCTGCATGCTGTGAGGCTCTAACCACTGCACCACCATGTACACCAAAAACAGAGAGCATCATTAACTCCCAAATTCACATCTGAAAACATGTCAAAGACTGAACAAGTGGACAGGACCTGGTCTAATTCAAACATACAGCCAGATGGAAAATAGTACTACATTTATTGAGAATAAATAAAAATAATTTCTTTATTTGATAATTGTGTTTACAGTCTGCTTATCTCAATAGACAATTTACATTGACACATCAGCTGATTATACATTTCTTGGCAGACTTTCAAAATTGTTCTTTTTTATGTTGAGAAACAATGTCTCAATAAAATAACCAGCCATTAAAGTTTGAATAGGAATATTTTTATTAACAGTCACATGAAATCAGCAGCTGTCTGAGATTTAAAGTGGTAGTTCAGTTAGTATGAAAAGGCTGTATGATCAGTTGAAACTATGGTTTGGGTGGTTTTGTACAATACACACATTTTTAATGTAGTCTAACTGCAGCTTTTTAAGGTGCAAAGTTTGAGCGTATCTAAGTTTTCAAAAATTATTATGAAAATTATATGAATTTGTTAAAAAAAACAGGATCTGGTAAGATGGATTGATTTTATCTAAAATTGAATCATTTGATAGATTAAACAATAAAATAAAAAATATATTGAAGTGTCTTCAAAAGGTGGACGTTCTTCTGGGTCTTCATAATTGCAGCAACGATGTACTGATCAAAAGGAAATGACTTTACAGACATAAGTTATCTTTTGAACAGTGAGACTTTATTCAAGACAACAGAGTCTGTGCCGAAACCGGGAACTTCTGGTCCAATCAGCGAAATCCCCCGTTTCTCTGTGGCTGCTTGTTTTTATGAACATTTACCACACCCTAGTAAGAG
>NC_051433.1:28538741-28543261 GCF_001649575.2 Kryptolebias marmoratus | reverse complement strand
ACAACGTGAGCGTAAGAGCCCACGGTTCACTTCTTAAAAAGGCGTTGTGGCTGAGGACAGTGTCTCTCAAAATGATAGCTCAGGCCTCATGGCCTGAACACAGATGCAGACCAGTTACCTCAATATCCCTGAATGTTTAAGTTTCTAACATAAACAGTAGGAAAATTCTGTACAGCAACCTTAGTCACTGTAACTTTCTGTGAAGGTTTGACAGTTACAGAAATGTCTTATCAGTCATTTCTGCCTGTGATATAAACTTCCCATATGCCTACACAAACTGCATGTAATGCTTGTTCAGAGGAATACAAGTTTCTGTCATGTAAACAAAGGTATACAGAACCAGATTTCTCACACCTAAAAATGAAAAAAAAAAACAAATCTGGGACACTTGTTTCCATGGAAACACTTTCTTGTGCTCTGAAAAGATGTAGACACCTGGCAATACCTCAAGTGAATCTCTGTCAAAAATGAGTGGAGAATGGACAGTTGCTGCCCAACGCACAATGAACACGTTCAAGCCATCAGCACTGATAAAGATGGTCGAAGCATCTCTGCTTTTTCTTGTTGTTCAAAATTGAAGGCAAAATGTATTTTCGTAAGTGTCACCTTGTTCTATTTTTGAAAGTAGCATCTGTACGCTCAAGACATGGGACTATATTGTCTTTACAAAAGTCCCGCCTACACACCATCCCAACTTACTAGTAGGCTGTAACACTGCCAATAACAGTGTAACATGACACTTTTCTTAAAGTCTTAAAAAGATGTGTCAAAGATGCATATTCAAACATACAGCAGTAAGGCAAGAACTATGTGAATAAACAAAAATCAGTAAAAGTTATTCAGCAGCCAGCCAAGTAGGGTGCGCTCAACCATGGTGGCCTCACCTTCTGGCTTCTGGTCCTCTCCATGTTGTTAAAGATTCTTAGTCATCCAGGATATGGTAAATCCAAAAGATTTCAACTGGACTTCTGGTCTGTAATTGAAGACATTTTGTCTTCCATCTGGGAGGCTTTCTCAGTTCTAAACTGGAGTGTGAGGCTGCAGGTTTTAAAATGCACAAAATGCTCCCCTGTCCAAGTTAGGTTTGTATGCAGATCAATGTCATTTCCCTCCCAATGAAGAGTCATTAGGTTCTTTTTTTGACTGGCTCATAAGAGAGATGTCTTGGTCACATGCGTGCAGGTGTGATTTGAGGGAAAGAAACTGGCAGGCTTAACGCTCCATTTTAGGTCTTAGAAAGCTGAAATCTGAGACCACCCCTCGCTGTTTACTGTTGGATTCTCTTGTTTGACATAAATGGCTTCCTTCACCCCCTCTCAAATCATCTTTTTTCTCTGTCTAAAATATAAACATTTTGGTCCTCGAAAGAATGTCCCTTATCCTTCAGATGTAGGCGTACAGCTGAGTCCTGTCCTGAAGCGCTGCTCTCCTGTGTTGAGCCAGATGTAATTGCAGCTCATGCTAAGTATTGAGATAACCGCTGTGATTTGGACATGAGTTTTCTTTTGGAGTATTTACTTTAAGTTTGCTTGCAATTTATAAAACTTTTAAAGGAAATCAAACTCTATTGAGAAACCTTTGGTTGGTCTTTTATATAAACTGTTATTAAAAATCTATTATAACAACATTTACATTACACTTGATGTAAGACAGAATAGAATATTCTCCAATTTGTCCCTCAGTGAAGAGGGATCAGTAGCAGATTTACAAAAAATCTTAACAAACAATACTCTTTTTTTTAACAGATAATCATTTTTCAAATATTCTGTCTTACATATCTATCATCAAAAAAAAAAAAAAAAATTGCATTCCTTGAATGCAATGTGTATGGCACACTATCTTCCATGCCAGAGTTTTAAACAAAGATCGTCTTTTGGTCAAACTTTGAAAATAGTACTAGGCTCGATCCTATAAACGGTTCTACTGTGTGTTTCTTTTGTATTTAGTCTTTGATTCTGGTTTCTTTTGGTTTGGGTTTATTGTTGTCTCCACGTTTTGTCTTGTTCTCTGTGCCTCCGTCATCATTCACTTCTCCTCAGTCTATCTATTGTCTGCCTGCCATGCCCATCTTCACCTGCCCCAAGTTTTCTAATCATTTCACCTGTGCCCACTTCCCCTAATTACCTCCTGTCTTTAAAACCCGGTCATCTCCTCCACTTACTCGCTGGTCCGTTGTCGCTTCACGCGCTGTCTGGTTGTCCCTCTCGTCTTGTGTCTCAGGCTGGGCTTTTGGTTATGTTTAGTATTGCTGCCACGTCAGACTTTTGTTTTGTTTTCTTTTTAATAAATTAGTTTCTTTTAATTTAAACCAATGAGTCTGCGCTCTGGGATCATCTCTCTCCCCACTGATCATGACAAATATTGCCCCTTTTATACTGGCTCTAATTCAGAAGTTCGGCTCTACTCCGCTCTACTCGGCTCGGCTCTATAAAGAATGCATCATGTTTACACCGGCCAGGCTTGGCGCGAGTTGTGTAAACAACAGAAGTGCTATGGACAACGTTGGCCCTGTGTTGTTGCTGTTTTTTAAACTTATGGGGATTCTCCTGAGACTTCAGGAAGAGAGGCGCAGTGGAAGAAATGCTCTGGATGCCGCGATTGTTGCGCGGAGTAGAACAGCTGTTATCCACTGCAGATTTCAGGCTTTACAGCGCCTTCAGCTGGGGGACAGACATAAACGTTGCAGGGTAAGCTAACGCTGTTGTTTATATTCCTACCTTCGCTCTTTATGCTTGCATCTGGTCACACCCACGACCAATGAGTGAACAGGAGCTAAGCTAGCGCCGCCCACGAAGCAGGGCCGGCCCAGCTGGCCCAACTCCGAAGCAGAGACCAAAGAAGCAGGGCCGGCCTCGAAAAAATGCCGATGGAAATGCGCGCAAAGCAAGCAGAGTAAAGTGGAGCCGGGACCTTTAGGGTCCGTGTAAAAGGGGCATATGTGCTGTGGGTGACTCTCACCTACTACCACATCAAATTCTGTCACACTATCTGTAAAACTGACGGAGTTAGAGACATTTTTGAGGTTGGCTGAATGATTAGAAGTAGCTACAATTTAATTTTTGCTATATATGTGAGACAGAATGTTATAGGGTTATTGACACAGTTTAATTACATGAAGCACGTTAACTCTGCTCCTTGTTTTTCAGTCAGTATTAATAAACTATCATTGAAGTTTGTGTTTGAAAGCTTTTGTTTCCTGTTTGTCTTTATGTTTTGGTCTTTGCAGTCAGACTCTAGGACTGTATTCTCTTTGCACACATCAAGCAGGTAATAAAGTCGTAATAACTTGTTGCTTTTAATCTTTTTGTTCAGAGACATTATTCATCCTGCAACACAAGTAAATAAGCTGCGTCTGCGTCTCCAGACTCTCCAGCCTCCACTTGCCTCATCGTTCATGTGGGCAAGCTTCATCACTGCAGGACCCTGGAGGAAAGAAAGATATCAGCTCATGTGGTATCTGATTTCATCCCCCCCACACAAACACACACACACACACACCTACTGACAAAAAAAAGAACAACCCAATCATTTGTGCCTCTGTTTGTAACTCTTGAGATGAGTGGTTCCATCCGAGGCTGCCGTGGCAAGAAATTCTAAGATGTAATCATCGACTCCCAACAGGAAGCTGTTTTGTAAGAGGGGAGTGAAGTTTCTCACTCCTTATTAGTGTTATTCTTTCCTGAATTAACTATTTATTCTTATCTTGCATTTCTTTGAGTTGTGAAAAAATTTGAATTAAAATGTTCAATCTGTTGTATTATTTTTGCTCTGTTGTTAATCTGATCTTTTCAAAGATATTAAGCCACATTATTGCATTATCACATGTTTTATTTGTTTTCGTCAATGGAAATTTGCTTCTAAAAATGAGAAAAATAATATTCTTTAATGGTCCACTTAGTGTTTGTTTCAAAAAGGTTCTCTGACAGATCTTTATCTGCTGTAACATTTAGAGAACAATCTATTGTCAGGAATACAATGTAACCCATAACTGAAGTAAAGTTAAAAAGTACAGTCTAGTTCAGTTCCAACCAGGGATGGAAATTAGCACCCGCCACCGGCCAAATGCGGGTGAATTTGATCAACACACGCCACTGTGGCGGGTTGGCAATTTAAAAAGAAAAGGTGTTATTTGTCCTCTTGACATATAGGGGGCAGCAATGTGCTTGAGTTGCTGCTAAATGCAAGAAGGAGAAAAGTTTAGCAGACACTCTTTACCAGTTGGTGGCGGTATTGATTCCTTCAGTTGTTTACCAAACACCAATAAAAATCAAGAAGAAGAAGAAACTATTTGAGGAGTAGCATTAGCAATGTGGCGGAACATTTCAGGAGTTAAGCGGGTGGCAGACAACAAAAATGTTTTTCAAGAGTAGTCGAGGGAAGAACCAAAAGTTAAACAACTAAATCAATGACGTCATGACGTCGGTCAGTGTGCGTTCGGTGTTCTGACGATCTGTGCTTCCTCGTCAGATTTTCCTACCGTAGCACGGCTAAACAGCGATGTCTAACGGTCAGTGCTACCC
>NC_051433.1:28535404-28538397 GCF_001649575.2 Kryptolebias marmoratus | reverse complement strand
GATTTTTTATGTACAGATATGCATCTTTTAATGGTTTAAAATAAAAAAATAAAATAAGAAAAGTCTAGTTATTTCCATGCAGTGTCCAGAAAGAGGTGTTGTTCAGCTTGTAGGGCACCACAACTGCTTCCACCCACCTCCATCATCATCATCAGATGAAATTACTTTTTGTCACAACAAAAATAGTGGCTGGTAAAAAACTTTGTCCACCAGCCATAGTGGCTGGTGAACAAAGTTAATTTTTAATTTCCACCCCTGGTTCCAACTATTATTTTGCAGGACACAGTAAAACCCTACATACTGTAGATGAAACTTGAAATGAACATCAAGACTGTTTAACCTCCTGAAGCTCGTAACTGAAGAGAGGAAGAAAAGCCTCTAACTTCAGGTCCATCCACGAGACGGTTCAAATTTGTGGAATGATCTTCCTCCTTTTAAATCATCTCACAAAACACATTTCTCTTCAGCTCTTAACTCCGTTTGAGATGTTGGCTTTTGTTTTGTGGTTTTCACTGTTTTAATGGTTTGTGTTTTATTTGATTTTAGAATTTTATGTGTTTATCTTTTGTGTTTTCATTTGCTGGTACAGCCCTTTAGTCAGTGTTATTTTTAAAGGTTTTTTTAAGTGCTTTATAAATAAAATGATATATTGTTATATGTATAACAAATACTTTAATTGCTTGTATGCAACTACTTCTAGCAAAAATAAATTGAAGTAATCACCTTCCATGTGCTCTTTTGGTCTCTTTAACCACTGTCAAGAAATTTCTACAAAGTTCAAAAAGATTTATCTTTTTGATAAATCCTATAGTTCGGGTTGGTTTGGGTTTCCTGAGCTATATCTTAGTTATGCTGCTGTAGGCTCAGACTGCTGAAGGACAAACTGACTGACATGATTTCAGATATTTGCCAAACATGAGCACCCAGGAGACAGACAGACACAGGAGACAATATATAATGTAAGTGAGTTTATTTAGGGCCAGGGCTGGGAGGGGGAACAGGATCTGAAAGAGGAAGTCACTCAAGTTGGTCTTTTGGATGGTTCGTGGTTCAGTGGTTGGCTTGACAAAGATGTAACGGTGGAGGCTTACTACAGGTGACAGGGTGTAGGCTCGGAGGTGTGGTTCCAGGAATCCCAAGTGAGTATTTACATGGTGCAGGTGGTGATCGGTTGTGGTTTCCAACCCAGTCGGTGGATATTTACACGATGCAGGTGGAGGTTTGTTGGAGACAGGCAGGCTTCGAAGAAGATCCAGCAGGTAGGTATTTACAAGGAACACAGAATGGCAGGTTTCCGGCAGGGATGCCAGACCAGGTTTGCAGCAGCAGGACTTCCAGGTAAGTAGTTCACAGGCAGAGGCGTGGCGAGCAGACACAGGGTTACTGGTAGGTACACAGAGGACAAACACAGGTAAGTAACTTTCAGAATTTCAAAACTAGGAATCAGGCTGAGACTGTTTACCCAAAGCACACGATGCATCAGCAACAAACTGCTCCCTGCAACTGCCTTAAGAACCCTGGAGCCGTGTGATGAGGACCTGCTGCAGCTGTGAGTAATTAACGAGCCAGCCAATGAGAAGAACCGAGGGAACCAAACAGGTACCAGATGGCAGATTGCCACACTGACCATATTTCCTCACTTTGCTAAAGTCTTTACTTGCTCTACTCTCCATGTTTATATTTGTAATAATTTTTAATCATGTTTTTCTTTATTTTTCTTCCCATAGAAAAATACACCTACACCAGTCATTCTGTGTTTGTTTGAGGTCTGGACTTTGACTTGAACATTTCAGTGCAGTGCTGTGATTCTAAACCCAGGTGATAGTATGATCATCCACTTTTCATGGCAGCTTGCAAGTGTGCAATTGCCTGCAACTGTGTGTGCATTTGTTTTGTTTTTCTTTTGTCTGTAATCACCAGATGTGCACATACCACTAATTAATATTTGGAGTCAACCCCTTCCAAGATGGCCACCCCAAATAATCAACATGAGAAATCAAAAAATATCTACAACTCAGTCAGTTTTACAGCTTTTCATCTTAAATTTGATGTATTAGTAGCTTAGAGTCATCCCAGCTCTCAGGGGTGCAGATAGGAGTTTTGAACTGGGGGGGACCAACCTGTCAGCAAATGATTTCAACAAAACAAGTGGGTTTTTTTTTTATTTATTTGGGATTGTTAAATTTGTGTACCACTGAAACACTGCATTAGTCTTCACACAAACACTGGGCTCTCAATGCACACCTAAATGTAAATTAGTCAAGTTAACGGAACATTAATCATTGGTTTTACTGGCGATGTTAATTCTGTATTTATAGGGAGAGATGGGGGGTAGGTATGGATCGGAGTCACTGTAAATCTGGGGGGGGTCTAGTCCCCCCGTCCCCAGTGCCATCTGCACCCATGCCAACTCTGAACTCTAACTTAAAACTTTAGTATACAAGAAAGCAGCAATAAGGTATACAACTTTTATTTTAACAATACTGTTGTAGATTTGATCATTTTATATCATAAACCCAGGATTGTTTGTCCAAAGAGCGAAGCCGAAACCAGACACGGAAACGTAAATAAAGTTAAGTGAGTTTTATTTACAGGTGGTGTGAATATATACAGTGAACAGGTCTCAGGAGTAGTCTGTAAGGCAAGAAGAACTGGGTGAGTCTCGGGTACGATTCTGGTCAGTGTAGTTCGAAAAATGAAGGTAGTAATAAGGCCCGAGCAGCGACAGCGCTGCGAAGGCCTATTGTATTTTGTAGAATTCTTATTATTGGGGCCTGCTCGCAGTGCATACAGAGCAGTACAATGCCTTGCGAAGCAAGGCATTGTACTGCCTCATGCAATGCATGCAGGCCTCTATTACTCTACACCGAATAAGGTCTCTTTAAGGCATTGTCCTGCCTCATGCAATGCATGCAGGCCTCTATTACTCTACACCGAATAAGGTCTCTTTATTATTGGGGCCTGCCAGCAGTGCATAGAGAGCAGTACAATGC
>NC_051433.1:28532432-28535304 GCF_001649575.2 Kryptolebias marmoratus | reverse complement strand
TCACTGGAATCAGGAACACCTGTGGAGTAAGGGTTAGTGACACCGCCCAAGGGCGGAGCTAAGCCCAGATCCTCACATTTTATACATTTTGATTCATAAAATTAACTTGTTAATGTGTTAATTCCCTCTTTTTAGAGGTAGTTATTAAACTGATTTTAAACTCAGCAGTACAGGAGTTAAAACAAGCCGAGCAGCTAATGAAAAATATCAACCAGAGAGGTGCAAAAAAATAATTTTTCATTTAAGGCCTTCAGATCTGGAATAGTTTGTCAACAGCTATAAAAAAGAAATGTTCACTATTTTTACAGTTTTCATTTTTCATGTGAAACAATGGTTTAGATAAAGTTAATCTGAGAACACTTACAGGCATAGGCAGCCCATGATTAGGTGTACTTACATTACAGATATCAGAAACACAAAAACCAACAAACAAACATATTGTAATCCACAGGTCAGTAGAAATGCTGTGATGAAAGTTCAGTCTACAACCAGCTCAGACACCCAGCCAGGCTCTCATCCAATACTGAATTGGAAACTCTGAATAACTAGTGATGTACAAAATATGCTAATATAAAAATAGCACCTATAGCTGCCTCTGCCTCCCTGACAGGGAAAATTGCTTTAAAGGTTAGAATAGATTCGTTGGAAGAAAGCAGTGTGCAAAAATTATCAGGATATATAATTTTATTTGACTGAGGTGATGAGAAGTGATGATAGGACATTAGCTGTGACAATTTTCATGGCACAGCCACCACATCAATAAAAAGTGCTTTGTAGAAGGGGCAGTTTTTCTTTGTCATACAATATGACTCTTCCAATAACATCACAAAAATAACCCTCAGTGGAGGGCTGGAAAAAGGCAATATATGTTATCAGTTCTGAGGAATAATGATGGACCTCAGATTTAATTCAATATTTTATTCACTAACCACATGTGTGTGATGTGTCTTAGAACTAATGACCTAAAAATTGAACTCATCTAACTAACGATCAGATATAATCTTAATAAATTTTACAGCTTTTATGGGTCTGCTGGAAGTCTTGCATATTTATGTTTCTTTTTGCCTGATTAATAGTACAATTATTACAGTTTTAAGAAATATTGTGAGTTTGCATCTCTAAATGTACAGAAAAACTATTGCTTTATTGTGCCAATGCTTTAAATGATATAAAGGGCATATGTGCATTGGCACAATAAAGCAATAGTTTTTCTCATTTTGGTATGTATATCCATAACAGTTTTTACAACAATATACAGCAGTGGTCAGAATTTTATATCCACTTATTGTGAGCAAGAATAATATATTTATTTAGGGCTTTTAGTGATTTGCTGAAACCATTTCTTTTTTCCATTGTAGAATGATTATACAACATACAACTTCAATGGTCTTTTAAAAACAAGTTTAAATTTATTGTGGATTTTCTCTAACCCTCTCTGGGTCAATTTTATACAAATAGGCTCAGATATAAACATACATTCACCTAAACCTGTTAATAAGTGGTGCTGAAATTTTTAAACTGCATTTCTAAAAATGAGACTGGACAATGGAAAACCAGCTTTGATGATTTGAGGATTTTGACCCAGGTAACATCCACATATCTGAACCAGCGGCTCGGTGTTGTTCCCTTGAAGGAGTTCACTTCCTCCATGTAGAGATTGGCCACAATCAATGACACTGGAGATCCCATGGCACAAGCATGCTTATGTCTGTAAAAACTGTCATTCATTTTAAAATAAGTGGTGGAAAGACAGAGGTACAGCAGGGTGCAGAACTGGTCCAGGGTCAAATTAGTTCTGTTGTATGGGTCATTATCTTACTAAAGTTGCTTTCTGACAGTTTGCACTGCTTTTGATGTGGGGAAAGTGAAAAGTGAAGTGATATCAGAGGATATAAGGGTTTCCCTTGGAGCCCTTTTCAAATGTTTAACCATGAGTTGCTGGTTTATCTGAAGGATTTTCTCCAGACACAACATCAGAGAACAAAACACCCAAATCCAAACTGAGTGGTGTGGTGTGGTGTATGCAGTTCAGTCCAGACTGACATATTGGTTAAACTAACAGCCTCTCCACAGACGAATGGCTCAACACAGGAGAACCAGCTCTTCAGGACAGGATTCAGCTGTGCACCTGCACCTCAAGGATAAGGGACACTCTTTTTGGACAGAGAAGACAAGAAGAAAGATCAACTTTAAACAGAGAATGAGGTCTCAGATTTTAGCTTTCTAAAAGTTGCAATGGAGCATTAAGCCTGATACCCAAATCCTTTTCCCTCTAAATCACACCATCATGTATGTGACCTAAGTATATCTCTTTTGAAACAAGCAAACATAACTCACTTTCACAAAACATTTCTGCAAAACTGCAGTAAAGATCAGTCCATCTTTATGCTGCCTCTGACCATTCACAAATTACCAATGGAGCTGGCCACATCTTGCATAGACGTGATTTTTCAGAAATGAAGTGAGCTTTGTAAAACCATTGAGGTGGTGCATTAAATGTGTGATCAATGTCTGCCTCATTTTCAAAACATAAATTAACTCAGTTAGCAATTTTCTTTTTAGTTAACTTGTTTTTTTTACTAAATATTACGGTGGCCCTGAAGTGCAAACCACAACAACATCAACGAAACACACAAACAAAAAACAAAGCACACAAACAAAAAATAAAGCACACAAAAAAAAAACAAAGCACACAAACAAAGAACAAAGCACACAAACAAAAAACGAAACACACAAACAAAAAACAGAAACGCAATTACATTAACAAACCGGAAAAGGTAGGTCCCAGTGGGAGACCTGAGAATTCGCTGATTGGACGACACCACGTTTGAACCGGAAGTTCAGGCTTTTGCTCTTTCAGCGTTTCGGTAGG
>NC_051433.1:28528127-28530773 GCF_001649575.2 Kryptolebias marmoratus | reverse complement strand
TGTATATTGCCAAAACTGTGGAAAAGAGCTGGTTGAGGGCAGTCACCGAACTTTTGCAGTTGTTGTGGCAAGAGGCTTCAAGAAATGATTACCGATAACATTCATATCGTAGAATGTTCTGCAGTTAGATTTATATCATGTTTTGTGGTCTGATTAAGACAGGAGGTAGGGGGAGGCTGGGAAAGAAAAGGGAGGGAAAATAACCTCTGTTTTTTGTGTGTGTTTGTCTGTAAGGCGTAGCTGTGGCCGACAACAGCGAGTTAATAAAAACTGTTCAGCTTCCACGAGAGTCGCCCTTTGTGTGAGCTAACGCATAACCAGGAAAGTGTTACAATATTTTCAACAAATGCGCTAAAACCAGAAAAACTTCCGGTTCAAACGTGGTGTCGTCCAATCAGCGATTTCTCAGGTCTCCCACTGGGACCTACCTTTTCCGGTTTGTTAATGTAATTGCATTTCTTTTTTTTGTTTGTGTGCTTCGATTTTTGTTTGCGTGCTTCATTTTTTGTTTGTGTGTTTCGTTTTTTGTTTGTGTGTTTCGTTAATGTTGTTGTGGTTTGCACTTCAGGGCCACCGTAAAATATAAATTTTCTGGGCATCATCATTGATCTTCCCTTAGTTATAAATTTGATCATTGTTATTTAATCCTGCAAGCAGGTTGTCACACCACCTTTCTTTGAGACACAAAGGTGCATCAGAGGTGGGTGGGCTTCAACTCCCCTAGTCACCTCTGCATGTTCACAAACCACACCAATACAGCTAGAAGATGTCTAAGTCCTGGCTTGAAGTACATCGTAAAAGTGCCTAAAGACCCTAACAGCCCTCAGGAGGAAAGGGAGTGTGCTTAATCTACATGTGAATTTAGATGCATAAATGAAACATGATGCACTCTTCGTTTTTAAATTAAAAAAGAGTGAAAGGGTGGGAAACAAAACATCTTCAACTACAGAATAAAAGTCCAGTTGCTTTGCTTTTAAGCTTTTAGGATATATCAAATGTCCACTATATTACTGTCCCCATTGAAGATGGGAACAATAAATACTGTAAATTTTGTATAATGTTTTGTATATACAGGTCCTTCTCAAAAAATTAGCATATTGTGATAAAGTTCATTATTTTCCATAATGTAATGATAAAAATTAAACTGTCATATATTTTAGATTCATTGCACACCAACTGAAATATTTCAGGTCTTTTATTGTTTTAATACTGATGATTTTGGCATACAGCTCATGAAAACCCAAAATTCCTATCTCAAAAAATTAGCATATCATGAAAAGGTTCTCTGAACGAGCAATTAACCTAATCATCTGAATCAACGAAGTAACTCTAAACACCTGCAAAAGATTCCTGAGGCTTTTAAAAACTCCCAGCCTGGTTCATTACTCAAAACCGCAATCATGGGTAAGACTGCTGACCTGACTGCTGCCCAGAAGGCCATCATTGACACCCTCAAGCAAGAGGGTAAGACATAGAAAGAAATTTCTGAATGAATGGGCTGTTCCCAGAGTGCTGTATCAAGGCACCTCAGTGGGAAGTCTGTGGGAAGGAAAAAGTGTGGCAGAAAACGCTGCACAACGAGAAGAGGTGACCGGACCCTGAGGAAGATTGTGGAGAAGGGCCGATTCCAGGCCTTGGGGGACCTGCGGAAGCAGTGGACTGAGTCTGGAGTAGAAACATTCAGAGCCACCGTGCACAGGCGTGTGCAGGAAATGGGCTACATGTGCCGCATTCCCCAGGTCAAGCCACTTTTGAACCAGAAACAGCAGCAGAAGTGCCTGACCTGGGCTACAGAGAAGCAGCACTGGACTGTTGCTCAGTGGTCCAAAGTACTTTTATCGTATGAAAGCAAATTTTGCATGTCATTCGGAAGAGAAGGCTTGCTGTAATTTCAACCTGGCAGACTCACCCAGCTGTCCGGCATCACTCATCATGGATCCTCACTCCCAGCTGCCAAATCGTGTCCAGGTGCAGGATATAAGGCTCCCCGGCCATGGCTCCTCCTGCTCACCAGCCAAGTCTCGTCCCACCGCCTCCCCGATCTCCACCACTCCTCTGGACTCCCCTTCCTCGTCCTCCACGCCACTACCAGGTCCGGGTCCCGGGGGATGACTACTCTAATCTCTCACCCTACTTCGATCATTCAAGCTCACAGCGGTTCTCTGCAAACTCATCTCCTGCCGGGGCCCGAGCGCCAAAGATCTCTAACCAATAAAACACTCTAATTGTCTTTATCTCTCCGTGTGAGTCTCTCCAAGGTTGAAATCAAGGTGCCAGAGCCTAGAGGAAGACTGGGGAGAAGGAAATGCCAAAATGCCATAAGTCCAGTGTCAAGTACCCACAGTCAGTGATGGTGCGGGGTGCCATGTCAGCTGCTGGTGTTGGTCCACTGTGTTTTTTCAAGGGCAGGGTCAATGCAACTAGCTATCAGGAGATTTTGGAGCACTTCTTGCTTCCATCTGCTGAAATGCTTTATGGAGATGAAGATTTCATTTTTCAGGACGACCTGGCACTGGCTCACAGTGCCAAAACCACTGGTAAATGGTTTACTGACCATGGTATTACTGTGCTCAATTGGCCTGCCAACTCTCCTGACCTGAACCCCATAGAGAGTCTGTGGGATATTGTGAAGAGAAAGTTGAGAGA
>NC_051433.1:28525432-28527984 GCF_001649575.2 Kryptolebias marmoratus | reverse complement strand
GTATGCCAAAATCATCAGTATTAAAACAATAAAAGACCTGAAATATTTCAGTTGGTGTGCAATGAATCTAAAATATATGACAGTTTAATTTTTATCATTACATTATGGAAAATAATGAACTTTATCACAATATGCTAATTTTTTGAGAAGGACCTGTCCTGTGGAATATATAGAAGCATATGTACTGCTGGCTTTCTTAGATAGATAGTTTTTACTAATTAGCCTTTTATAATGTATGTGAATGTTTTTGTACAGTGCCCTGAAATGATTTTTGTTGTGACTTGGTGCTATATAAATAAACTGAATTGAATTGAAATGGATGGATGTTATAATTTGCTTTATTTTTATCAACTACTTGAAATAAAAACAAAAAGCTTGAAACAATGTAAAAGTCAGGACAGCTGCAACAATAAGTAAAGCTCAGGAGATTTTTTTGAGTGTACAACTGAGGATCAGTAGTTCATTTTAAATTCAAATATTTCGTTGAATTATTCATGTAATTATTTCTGAATTCCCAGATATTTTTAAATGACCTCTTCCTGTTCCCATAAGGATGGCCCTGAAGCCAGGCAAACCGTGGAGGTGAGAGTTTAATAATTTACTACCTCTCAATATATCATGAGGCCTGTGCAATACTTTGACACTATTAAAAAATAATTGCATTTCATTTGCAGTGCTAAACTGTTGAACTATCTGAATTATTTAAAACATCTCTTTTACAAACTCCATATTCAGGAAAGTTAAGATGTTTTTTTTTTTAAATCAGTAACAACTGTATAGTACAGCACAGTTGATACAAAACAACAGAGAAGATAAGTAAATAAGCCGTATTTTCATACCTGTTTGTTCATGTTCAGAGTGGTGGGGAGCTGGTGCCTTCATCTTCAGCAGAGATTGGGCAAAAGACAGGTGCATCTGGATAAGATGTCAGTTCATCACAGGGCCACATACAAACAGGGTTCCTACATAGTCTTGAAAAGTCTGGAATTTATTTTTAGTGTTTTCCAGGTCTGGATAAGTATGGAAAAAGAAAACCAGAGGTTGGACAAACTTTAGTGTTTCAAGACTTTTCCCTTGTTCATTTTCTAAAACTTAAATTAAATCTGTTTTAAACAGTGCTCACACAAGCAGATCAATTTTGGTGTATAAAAGATAAATTTAGTCAAAGTGATGTTAACTTTTGGTACATTTAGCACACCTTGAGGATAAGTTTTAACATCTATGTCTTGGCTTTTGAGTGTCTGACTGAGAACCTTTAGAGTTAGACCATATATAGGCAACATAGGGTCAGAATCGGTTTTCTCTATACATTTTACTTTAGTAGGCAAAACATGTTCAACTTACATATCAGAAGTCCAGTTGTATTGTTTTGTAAAAATCATTTTTGGGGATTTGCCATGTCCTGGATGACTTATAATCTTCACCATCATATATTTTGCTTTAAAATTTACAATAAAAGCACTATTGAATAAAAATTCACCAGGAATTTTCAGATTAGTCAAAGTCAGAAAACAGCTAAGAAGTCCACTGAAATTTTTGAAACATTTCGTCTGAAGCTGTATGGAAATTTAGAATTATAAATGTGTAGGAACTCTGTACAGATGGATGAGACAACCAATCATGCTCTCCCACTTCCAGGGACACTTTAGGTTTCATTTGTACTCAGAAGTCAGATATTCAGAGTTTCAATCAGACAAATCAACTACAGCACTCCCCAAAGTTGGAATCTGGCTCGGAAAGTTGGAAGTTCCCAGACGGCCTCACCCTGAAAAATTATATATGGCTGCCTCTCATGTAGAAAGCTGCGATAGCTGCAGGAATAAACTTTTTATTTCCAGTTCTGTCACTTTGTATTTCTGTAATGAAGTCAGAAACACAGTCCTGTCCAACCTCTACCAGCGAACATGTGGCTACAGTGTTTGAATGCAGAGAAATCCATTGTTATCAACTTGTATTTCTAATAATAGCAAATCCTACTGGTTTTTTGAATTGCTACTAGACAACGTTCCCAGATCTCAGTTACAACTTTCAAGATAAATGGAAAGCAACATAACCAAACATGCATGTTTTTAATCTGTGGGAGAAAACTAGCGTACCAGGTGAAAACCCACACAGGCCCGGAGAAAAAACATGTAAACTCCACACAGAAAGGGCCCACCAGGGAATCAACCTCCAACCTTGCTGTGAAATAACACTGCTAACCAGCTGCACTGTAAATAATAATGATAATAAAAGATTTTTTCTACAAAAGGTAACACTTTGGAGTATGTGATAGGTATGACTGACAGGCACTGCTGCACCAAATGTTAGCTCAATTTCTAACAAAAAGATTGAGTTTTTTATTTTTTATTTTTTATTTCTTTATTTGCACAATAAGAAAAATACACAACAAAAAAAGAAAAACAAAACCAAACAACATTATATTCTACATTACTTTACATCATAAAAACCAATGTGCCGGAGAATCGCCAAAAAACCCTCTAGGAGCTTGAAAAGCGGCAATCTCCATTTAAACAAATAATTTAAAAACATTTATCTATTATAAAAATACA
>NC_051433.1:28523223-28525332 GCF_001649575.2 Kryptolebias marmoratus | reverse complement strand
GTGGAGCAGAGCAGGCGAAGCTTGGTCTCGATTTCTTGGTTGGCCCTTTCTGTCTGTCCGTCTGTCTGGGGATGAAAACCTGAGGACAGACTGATAGAGATGTCCAAAAGATTACAGAATTCCCTCCAAAACTTTGAAATAAACTGAGGCCCACGGTCTGAAACGATGTCCTTAGGTAGACCGTGGAGCCTAAAAACCTCTCTGGCCATAATTCCGGCCAGTTCCTTTGATGAAGGAACAGATGGAGCTGTGACAGTGACGAAACACTCCGGTGGCCCCCCCACCTAGAAAATGAATCCGGCGCCACTGGCCTAATTAAAATTTGTTTGGTAATTTATAAGATATTTTGATCATTTGCAGCACAAGTAAACAAACAGACACAGGCAAAACCGCAAACCTCTGCCCTTGCAGGCACTTCTTTGTAGTAGTAGTATTGTTGTTGTTGCTGTCATTGTTGTTTTCCATGTAATTGTTTTAATATACAACAGTCCTATGTGTAATGTATTAGCAGCAGTAAAATTTGTGAAGGCTCGCCCACAGTGTTGATGACATCACTCCATTAGAGCTGGTTCTTCCAATCCAACCTTCTTTTCACCTTCGCTCTTAAAGGACTGTTTCTGTTGGAAAGAAAACAGGTTGAGTCTGTCAAAATGAATAGAGAAGATCATTTGGGGCTTAAAGGGAATATAAAATGGACACTTATTGTCAGGATTTGGGTTTTTTTTATTCAGTTTTATTCAGACATTTATTTAAACAAATGCTGTCCCCTTTTAAATATCATTACCATTAACATATAATCACAGCAGGATGGACTCTTCAAAATGTAACTGTTGGAGGACATCAGTTTGTGTAAGATGTCTTCAGATGATCCTCCACTGCCACCCTGAGGGGTTTTACATTAAACACAGGGAAGCTGTCTTCTCCCATCCAAGAAGCCTTAAATATGAAGCAAATTTATTCTGAAATGGCTAATATTTTCAAAATCTTGAAGTATTTTTCAAGCAATCAATTAAATAAATATAATAATGTTAGATGACAAATCAACACTTCACTTCAGCCAAAACAAAACTGTGCTGCTGGAGATCTCAAAAAGTCATTTTCTGTGTACTGTAACTATACATGTATTAAAGGAGTAGAAATCAATTTTAAAAAACAGTGATTTATATATTTCAGTATCTAACCATCAGAGTGAGTCAGTGGCTGCAATTGACAAAGAAATTATGAAACAAATAATTATCAGTTTGTTCAAATTTTTCCTTCAAGTTGGCCTAACAGTCCTTTTAAGGTACATTTCCAGGTCACCTCGATATTTCTGATAAACCAGCAGCTAATCTGAGAAGTTTTACCACTTGTGCTGAAAGTTGCATTTTTAAGTTTCTTTAACATCTGTTCAAAAAGATGGACTGAAACCAATAGGTGAGTGTAATAAATGCATATTGTAAAATCAAATACTTAAAAGGATAATGTGAGATGTAGAAACCGGAGAACCCAGAGAAAACTCACGCAAACATGAGTAGAACATGCAAACTCCACACAGAAACCCCAGGACCTTCTTGTTGTGAGGCAACAGTGGTAACCACTAAGCTGCTGTGCTACAAAAAGGAAAGAAAGAAAGAAGTGTTTGCTTGCCAAAATTTAAACAGCTCAAAAGTTAGTGTGTGACATCATCACAACTGAAGCTGAACATTCGGCACACATTTTAGTCTCAGATAAGAAAAGTTGGACTGCACCAGGGCATGACATTAACAATTCAATTCAGTAAAATTTATTTAAATAGTGTCAGGTCACAACAGAGGTCGTCTCAGGGCACTGTACAAAACATTAACATACGTTATAAGAAGCCAATTAGTAAAAGTTATCTATCTAAGGAAGCCAGGAGATTGCGTTGAATCTTCACTTTGTTGCAGTCTCCCATCCTGAGCAGCACATTGGCAACAGTGGAAAGAAAAAACTCTCTTTGAACAGGAAGAAACCTCCATCAGAACCATCTGCTTCGACCGGCTGGGGTTAAAGAGGACGGGAAAGAGACACAGACAAACACAGAATGACTGGTCCAGGTGTTCTACTGGAAGAAAGACGAAGAAAATCATGTTAATGATGGAAATAATT
>NC_051433.1:28492990-28522370 GCF_001649575.2 Kryptolebias marmoratus | reverse complement strand
TTGAGTTTTATGGGTAAATATAACTGAGTATCATCAGCATAACAATGAAAATTGATCCCTTGATGTGTAACAACTTGACCTAATGTAAGCATAAAGTAAAGAGTATTGGTCCAAGCACTGAACCCTGAGGAACTCCATGAGAAACTTTGGTGTATGAAGAAGATTCATTATTAACGTTAACAAACTGGAATCTATCAAATAAATATGAGCTGTTCCTGTAATTCCAATATCATGTCCAAGCCTCTAATAGAATATTAGCTCTGAGATCTAACAGGACAAGTATGGACACAAGTCCACTGTCTAACAGGACAAGTATGGACACAAGTCCACTGTCTAACAGGACAAGTATGGACACAAGTCCACTGTCTGACAGGACAAGTATGGACACAAGTCCACTGTCTAACAGGACAAGTATGGACACACGTCCACTGTCTGAGGACATGAGGACATCATTAGTAACTTTCAGCAGTCCTGTTTCTGTGCTGTGATGAGCTCTAAACCTGGACTGAAACTCCTCAAACAGATTATTTCTGCCCAGATGTTCACACAACTGAGTTACAAGTATTTTCTCCAGACTTTCTGAGAGAAATGGGAGATTAGATACAGGTCTGTGATTGAATCAAGATCAGGTTTAATTACAGGAACATTAAAGCTCTGTGGTTCATAACCATTCATTAGAGACAAATTAAGCAGATCCAAAATGGGGATATTAATTAGAAGAAAAACCTCTTTGAACTGTCTGGTTGGGATGGGATCTAACAGACATGTGGATGGTTTGGATGACAAATCAGGTTCTGATGACACTTCTAAAGCTGCTTCATCTGACAGGAAATCAGGGGCAATAGTAGGAAGGATGGTGTGAATTTTCTCTCTAATTAAAATAATTTTATTTATAAAGAAGTCATCACTGCTTAGAGTTATAGGGATAGTTGGCTCAACAGGGATAGTCAAGTTATGGGACTAAACAGAAACCTGGGGTTGTTCTTATTCTCTTCTGTTAAAGAGTAAACTCTGAGGATCTTCTCCTGACAACACACCTGACCAATAAAGTTCAGGTGAATGCACTTTATTATGTAACTGAAGAGGTGGAGAATTTCCCTTCTCTAACCTCGCCACCTTTTATTCAGGCAGTATACTGAGAGCATCCTAACAAGCTAACATAAACTGCAGTGACTGACAGGAAGATTCTGCAAAGCATGGAGAGAATAATTAGGAGAGCCATCAGGAGAACAGATTTTAAGAGAAGATAAATAAATGAAAACTTTGGAAGGGCACTTTCTGTGTACTTCTGGTGCTGACCCCAAACTTGAATAAACGGTTTTTCTTCCAAGCAACAGTCTCACCAACAGATTCAGTAAGGCTGCTGCTATTAACCAGCAGGGTGCCAGTGGAAATTAGACTTGGAGGCAGATGATCCGTTGTGGTGACCCCTGATAAGACAGCAGCCAAAAGACAAAGAAGAAGAAAACCCAAAGTGTGAAATCTATTTCTTCTCTTCCTGCCAGCTGCTCCATCAAAACGAGCACAATATTTTTGTTTTTGTGAACTCTCTTTGACCAAGTGAAACGTAGTTAAGGTCTTCTGTTGAATCAAGTCTGAAACTGAGCAGATGGTCTCTTTTCATCAGAATTTTGTTTTTACTTCTCTGATTTGAAAGTTATACGGTAGACAAAAAAAAAATGTAATTGTTATTATTGTATAGGAGTTTTTCACCTTGTCATTGAAGAGATTTTTTTCATTTTGTGTCATAAATGCCAGTTTATATTGACCATGATCAATTTATAATAGCAAAATAAGGGCAAAACATCCAAGTTGAGTGAATACTTTTTATCAGCACTATACATTTATATGTAATTTGTATAGAAGTGTATGTGTATTCATTGATATTTTGTCATGTTGGGTGGAGAAAGCGGCGAACCCAGAGCACAGACTCATTTTAAAAAGGAAAACTAATTTATTCAAATAAAAGAGCCAAAACAAAGGCTGACGTGGCAGCAAAACCAAACATAAAATCCAAAACTGAGATACAATTCGAGAGGGACAACCAGACAGTGCATGAAGCAACAATGAACCAGCAGTGAGTGGAGGAGATGACCGGGTTTTAAAACAGAGGGTCATTAGGTGAAGTGGGCCCAGGTGAGTGATAACAACTAGGATCAGGTGAAGATAGGCGAGGCAGGAAGACAAGAGACTGACGGAGGAAAAATGAATGATGACAGGAAACAAAGACACGAGGAACAAGAACTGGACTAAGAAAAGGCTAACAAAGATAACTGAAAAAATAAAAAATAAACTCAAACTAAAACATGAAGACAATAAAAGCAATATACTGAATACAAAAACACAAAGAAAACCCAAATCCTGACATCTTCTGTATTTTATCATAAAAAACACTAATATAAATAACATAAAATTTTTATGTTATTTATATTAGTTTTTTTTTTATCTTCCTTTACCTCCAAATTTTTAAAAAGTGTTTAAAACTATTGTGATTTAAAGTTTTTTCTATAACATCCACCCCAAGTTTATATTATCCAAGTTATTAGTCTAAGTGAAATTACCTGGAGACTGGTAACAGAGTTCTGGTTGGACTAAGCAGACATGTAAATAAAGTCCAGTTGTGTTCTTGTCAGGTTAGAATGATTACAACATTTGGTAATTTTATCACAGTAGCGGTAGCGTGTCAGGTCAGTATTGGGCCCTTCATAATGCTTGACCCTGCTTGGTGGGAGACTCGTTAAAGAATACACTTGTCTCCTGTTTCCACATTATGCCGGATATATGCTTATTTAAATAAAATGATACTATTTCTATATAGTTTTGGACTGATGACAGCATGACGCACAAGTTGTTAACAATGCAAGGCCTAAGCACGTGAACAGTACAGTGATACACGTAGCTCCTCACAAGATGGCTGCCAAAATTCAATTCAATTCATTGCAAATTTAAAAATACTTTATTAATCCCAAAGGTAAATTAAATGTTGTCGTAGCTCATAATCCTGGTTTCGTTAAAGAGTTGTTATAGATGCTGATGGCTGTCGGCAGGAAGGAGCTCCTGTAGCGGTCTGTCTCTCCTTTGAGGCCCTGGTGTCCTCAAAAAGTCTCACCAGGTGAGCCTCGCTGGCCTGCTGCAGAGCCATGATGGCCGAGCTCTGGAAGCTCAGGTCGGTCTTGAAGTCCTGGGTGATCTCCTGGACCAGGTGCTGGAAGGGCAGCTTCCAGATGAGGAGCTTGATGTCAAGTTATCATGCTACAAAATTTAAAAAATGACCCTGTTATCTTCTCTCGTGTCTTTCATAACTCCTACCGTTTTGAAACTTCCGCCTCTTGATTGGATGAAAAAGGCCAGTCTGTGATTGGCTGGTGGCGTGGCTCATTTACATACAACTTAAGGTTGCCAGCCCAGGGCAGAGCAGAGAGCCAGTTTGTCAGAGTTGAGAGATCTGTGCCCTCAACCTGGTGGCACAAAAATCATGCCATACAAAAATGAATGGATGGTTGTAACTCACTGAAAATAAAAGCTTCTGATTTTAAATCAGTCAAAACACTGGGTAGAGATAATTTATATGTAGGATTTAAAAGGGCTGTAACTTTGAAATACAACGTTGAAATACAATGTTTGTTGAGTATGATTTTTGTGATCAAATGTGGAAAAATCACGAGTCATAAATGAGCTTTTATTTTGAAGGCGGCAGGTAAGTGAACATGCCGTAATACCTCGTGTGTGCGCGCACAACAAACCCGCGTGCGGACTGGCTTTGAACAGAGCTGCTGTTACTGTAGAGCAGTTTGAAGTTATTCTGCTCTGTCCTGCTCAGATGGACAACAGGTCGTTTTTCTAAGCCGTGTCAGAAGCGAGCCTGCAGGAACAGAGAGGATGTGAGGAGAACATCCATCAGAAGCACCGGGACCAGCCATGGGAGGACTTCAGCGGATCTTCTCCATCACAGGCTGCGTGAGTCCTCATGTCTGAATCTGAGTTTTAGTAGTCTCATCAGCACAGAAATCGGTTTGATGACAAGAAAAAACTAAATAATAATGATAATGTTTGTTTTTTGTAGTTAAATGTGCTTATTTTGCCATTAATCATAGCATTATGACTTTTATTTGTAGTTTTAATGAATGCTCGGTGCTTCCTGTTAGGAAAAATCATAGTTTATTCTAGGTGAACATCATTTCTGGAACCTGCTGTAAAGATTCGGGTCACTTCTTCTGGAAGGGTCACCTGCTCACTTACTCACATCAGATTAATGAGATTATCCTCAGAAGGACTACAGCATGTTCTTATACTTCTGACACGTTGTTGTAGAAAACAAGAGATGCATGTTGTTTAGTATACTTTAATAAGAATTTAACAACTGAAGAAAACTAAGTGCACAGGGTCTAAAAACAGATATTCTGGTGTATAAAATTATATGTTTTTTATAAACAAGAAGAGAACTAAAACATATAGCTAAAACCAGTTTTCTGAGTTTTATTCAAATAAAATAACATTTCATTACTGATCGTGTGAGTCATATATAAGAAATAAGTCATTCTCATTATAAAATGAAGATTTTACACACATTTCTCTGGATTGTCTCTGATTCACAGCAGGGTGAAACCTGCTCCTTATATGTTTGTTTCATGGTAATTGGCACAAGCGTCCAAAGTGACCTGGTCTGCAGGAGACTAAGCTGACTTTGTCTGCTGGTCAAAGGTATTAACTTGTTGACAATCTCCAGATCCTCTTATCCCCTGACCCGACTCAGCTGTTAATGCAGCCTCATGTCTCATATAATAAACTGTTATATAATAAACCAGACATGCAACCCCAATTCCAAAGAAGTTTGACGTTGTGTAAAGTGTAAATACAACAAAATGATGATTTGCAAATCTCATAAATCCATATTTTATTCACAATGAAACAGAAAAAATATCAAATGCTTAAACTAAGACATTGTGCAACTTTTCTTTCTGGGGGTGGAGGGGTTGAAGTAATTAATAGTTCTATGGCAGCAACACATCTCAAAACGTTTTTTCTCACCGTGAAACATATCTTCTTTTAACAACAGCCTGAAAACATCTAAGAACTGAAGAGAACGTTTTGTAGTTTTTGGAGAGGAATGTTGTCCCATTCTCGGGACAACATCAGACCTGTTTTTACTACCTGAGGGCCTGAAGAACACAGGCATCAATGTTGGCTTTCAGCCTTGTCCTTTTGACCTCAGAGATTTCTATTCTTGAAACCTTTTGATAATATTATGAACTATTGATGATGGGATATTCAAAGTCTTCACAATATTTGGTTGAGGAACATTATTCTAAAATTATTCAAGTATGTTTAGATGCATTTTTTGCAGACCGATGAACCCATCTTTACTTCTGAGAAATTCAGCCTCTCAAAAAAAATTTTTTTTATACTCAGTCCTCTTACTGACCTGTTGCCAACTAACTTAATTAGTTGCAAATTGTTTCTTCAGCTGTTTCTTATTTGTACCACTTATTTTTACAGCCTTTTGCTGCCCCTGACGTGTGCCGTTTTTTTTTTTTTTTCCAGATTTAGAGTTGTATACAGTATGTCAGCTCTGTGGTTATAAAGAGCTGGACTGAAGGACAGCACAGAGGTACTAATCATGGCAGCACAAGAGTAGGCCCACAGCACAAGAGCAATAGAGACCATACTCAGTACCGAAACAGCTGTACTGAGTATGGCCTGGAAGTCCCACAGTCAAAGACCCCATCAAGGGTGGTGGAGAATGGCAGGGCTGAGATACTGTGGTACTTCCAGATACAGACTGACAAACAGGTGATGGCTAACCAACCAGACACTGTGGTGGTAGATAAGCAGTGGTGATAGATGTAGCAGTCCAAAGCCAATGTAACATCAGGAAGGAGCATGAAAAGCTTGAGAAATACCAAGGGCTGAAAGAGGAAACAGAGAATCTGTGGAGAGTCAAGGCCTCAGTGGTACCAGTGGTCATCACTCAGTGCTGTGACCCCCAAACTGGAAGAGAGGCTCCAACAGATCCCAGGAACAACCTCAGAGATCTCTGTCCAGAAGAGCACAGCGAATCAAAACCTTAATGGCTATAATTTTACAGTAATTCAGCTAACATTTGGTGTGGTAGTAGATAACAGTCCAATTCTCCTATAATTCACACAAACACTAATAGATTGTGTGAGGATGCAAATAATTTTATTATCAAAGTTTGACCAAAGCAACCATAATGCCAACCCTTCTCATCATAAAATGATTTTAGTTAATAACTCAGGCATGAAAAGGTGTCGGGTGATATGCATTCCCCAAAGGAATGGTATGCCTTTAATGGAAAAATGTTTTGTAAATCAGGACATAAATTAAAGCGCCGTACTTAAATGGTAAAACCTTTGAAACAGCTGAAGTTGGGTTGAAATGCTAATCAATCTACGAATTCTGAAGTTGATTTTTTTCTTCTATTTTTGTTGTTGTTTGTTTGTTTGTTTAAAAATGTTCATGTCGGATGAATTTGACTGTCAGTATAACATGAGCAAATCAAAGATTTTAAATGGAATTGTTTTTGACTCACTGTGGGCTGTATTGTGTATTTTTGTGACTGAGCAAAACAAATACAAAAACTGTCAACGGTATAAGCATGGAACATTTCTAAATAGTAAAAAAAAGGTGTTCAAAAATACAAAGAGGCACAGTGTGTTACTTTGCAGCACATTGTGTCTTCACCTGATGCTCATGGTTTGTGTTGGTCTCTCAGATTTGCAGTGGTGCTGCCTGTCGGAGCAGCAGGAACTCCACAGTGACCCGGATCATCTACTCCTCCATCCTGCTGCTGGGCACCATGGTTGCCTGCATCATGCTGTCCCCAGGTGTGGAGCAGCAACTTAAAAGGGTAAAGATAAACCCTGGAGATACTGGGAAAGATAATATTCATGTTTAAAGTTCCACTTAAAAGAGGAGAAAAATGCTATTAAAAATCAATTTAAAGCCTAGCATTCCTTTAAAGAATACCGATTGCCCACCATCTTTTCTCAGATTTTAAACTTAAGATCTTCTCATGCTGATAAATGACAAAGTTATAGTTACTTAGTTCAAACCTTAAAGGACGTGTAACAATTGCTTTGGTGCCAGAACCTAACATAGTAAGTAATAACATAAATAAATCATAACTGGACTTTTTTACTGTTTTCAAAGCAGATTAGTAGTTTTAAAATGCACTTTCTTTCACACACCAAGAGCTTTAGTGGACAGTCCTAGATGAAAAGTCATCTGCCCTACAATAATGTGTGGGAGTGATGACAGTATGTGAGGTCTGGTACACTCGGTGCTCAAACTGGGAGGAAAAATGTGCCAGTACACTAACCCTACACTAACAAAAGAAAAAAGTCCCACTTTGCGTTTTTGTTTGTTTCTAAACAATGAAGGGCAATAAAAGGAGAGATTTGGGGCTTCCTTCTAGCCAGAGGGTTTAAATAGTAAACAGGGCAGCCATTTTATTCCATGATTATACAATATGTTTATAAGCTTTACTATTTAAAAAAGAAAATAAAACCAGTTATGTGTAAGTAAGCAGTTAATTTTATTTTGTTAATGTAGGATTTTACAAATTCTTAAATAATTTTAATAATTTTAAAGTTCATTAATCTTTTTTAGATTTTTACTAAAGTTAAACATTTACCAGCAGCTATTATTTAACCCACCTTATTCATGCTGTAAAGCAATGATTTGATTATTTTGCTATTCTGAACACTCATGACCAATAACCGAAACAGTTAAATAAAGCATCTTAAAAAACATCCGTTCAATCTGATGAACTTCAATCCATATTTATTAAAGTTTTTCTACAAAACGTTGGTGAGTGTTGATCGGCAGTCACGTTAAATATTTTTTTGCCTCAGGCCATAATATTAAGGTACTTAAAAGCTTCAAAGGAATGCTGTAGTCTTATTTGAAGCAACTTTCTTTGCAAAAACATCAAGAGTTTAATTCCCCTCCAGACAAAGAAGAGGGATTGTATGAATCAAAAGAAAGTTGGGAGCATTGCTCAGAGGCTAAGTACCTAGATGTGAAGCTGCACTCTCATGTTAAACAATTCCATCATATCTGACCAATACTTCTAATGCAAGATTTACTGTTTCCTTAAAGTAACAATCCTTGTTTCTGTGTGCAGACTATTACAGTCCATAGTACCCTGGATCAGGGTCACTCGCCCAGCTGTGCCTCTGATCGGCTCCTCGTGCTTAATTTTTACCCAACCATCATTCCATCATTCATAAGTCATGCATCACCTGAGCCCCTATATGTGACCCAGTCAGAAATAATGTAGAGCAAGTCAAGACTTTTTGTCTTTTACAATGTCCTGTGGGTAATATAGTTTATATAGAGTGTCTGTATGCTATAAAAAGTGACAATACGCTAAGGATGAAAATTAAAAAAAACTTTAAAATACCGATACTGCATATAAGAGAATACTGGCTCACTTTGAGCACTGGGTACGCTGCAGTGAAACTGCTCCCAGGAAACTGCATGTACAACCAGGGTAGAGGACAAAAAAATAAAAACCTTCTTTATGCAAACAAAATCGAAGATATTGTTGTTTTGTGGGGCTGTTTGTGTTAGAAATAGATGCACAGTACAACGTACAGCGTTGAGACGAAAGGTAGGGTTTTCATTCCATGACTGCTGTTTCTGGCTACATGGTGCTCGGTGACTTTTAGCTGCAGTTCGAACCATCATCAAGTTCAATGCTGGCATTTAGAATTGCTGCTCTGCAACAATCTGAGGCTCTGAGCTCCCAAGCTGGTGGTGGTTAGATCTGGAGACTTTGCTATCACTTTCTTTTTTGGTGACATTGTGTTCCGCTCGCCTAATGTCATCACTCTTCAGCAACTTTTGTCTGCATGCTCGGCAAAAACATTCCGTGCATAATTAACTGAGTTATTTTTTTTTATTTGCTAATGTCGGTAAGCTGTGGCAACCATCTCGAATCAGGTTGACTCCAAAAGCTAAATTAATTGTAGAATCCAGTGATTGCTTTTTGAGACTTTCATTAATATTTGTCTTGTGGTTTTTGAGACACTGCATCAGAATCAAGTTAGTAAAAGAGGATCTTGAGTGCTGAGAGAAAAAGATGAGGATTTCCGTAAATCCAGAGGAGTGGTTCATTGTTCTCTACTGTTTCCAGAGAATCCTGGTGTTCAGAATAAAACATCAAAATCAGATTTAACTTTAGAACCTAAATTAGGTTTGTTAGTTGTTCAAGCTAATCTCTTCATCCTCCTGACCATCTTTAAATATTAAATGGGACTTTCTGTGAATTCTTGTAGATTCCAGGTTTTTGTGAGGATGGGGCTAGCTCCTCTGTTCCAGGCCATCAGGCATATCTGAACTGTGAGATGTTTGTGGGCTACAAAGCAGTGTACCACTTCTGCTTTGGCATGAGTATCTGGTTCCTGTTGTTTTCCATCCTACTGGTTAACATCAAGAGCAGCAGAGACCCCCGTGCCTCCATCCACAACAGGTAAGGACTGCAGTCGCACCAGGAACGTGTATCTTCTCATCGAGCTACAAACACTCAGATCGTCTTTTGTGCAGTTTTTAGAGTATGAGAGGTAAACAGCAGGATTACGTGGTCTTCCTGTTCAGTAATACTTTAAATATCCAGGATGCAGAATGGAGCCTGCAGAAGTAAAGCTGCAGAACATCTGACACAAAGTTATTTAACTTTGAAAATTGCCCGTCGTTCTTATTTATTAATCCTCTCAGTCCGGTTGGATTGAGACTGTTGGTGGACCACCACATTCAGATCTCTCCAGAGGTGTTCGATAGGGTTCAAGTCAGATTAGTTCCACCTTTAATGTGACAAACTGTATATCCTGTATAATTCAACAGAAAAAAAATAACTATGGAAAAAATATTTTAAAACTATAAAGATTTAATAAGGTAGTGACAACAATCTCCAATATTCTGTGTCTGGACTCTGGAGGAAGGAAAGCCTTTTCTTATGAAGAAAAACATCTAGGCCAAGATAAATATTGCAAATAAATATAAAATGTGATTTGGAGAAAATGTGTTCTGGCATGGTGAGCCTGAAGTTGAACTTTTCAGCCACAGTTTCAAAAGTTCTGTTTGATGCAGTAACAAGACTTTGGATGACCAAAAGAACACCATGAAACATGACGGTGGCAGCATCATGATGTGAGGTTGCTTCTCTTCAGCTGGAGCCGAGGTTTTAATTCAAGGTACATTGACCCTAAGCATACAGTGCATCCAAATTAACAAAAGATTGGCTTCTCCAGAAGTAAAAAAAAACAAGGTTTGGAATTCCCTAGGTAGAGTCAAGGTGTGGCCTGTTGATAGACTCCTTCCTCTGAAGACTGAAAGTTGGGATTAAATCAGAAGGTGCTTCAGCAAATTATTCATTTTAGAGTGTGTACACTTATATTTTCTTTGTGACAGATTCTTTTCCCCCAGTTGAATTGTACAGGATATACTGTATGTCACAATAAAGATAGAAAAAGTTTCAAACTTATTGGTCTTGGTGTTATTTATTTATGTTATTCTTTTTTCTTTTTTACATTTTGACAGGAGAGCGGAAACATTTTTTATCCTTTCTATATAAAATATCATCCTGCGGACGTGATAAAATTGTAACAGGAACCAAATCGGTGTTCAAAACTAGAAACTGTTGGATGAATGAGGCCTTTGAGCTTGGTCTCTGTGAAACTATCGTGTTTTACTTGTTTGGCTGAAGCTTGTGATATAATACTGTTTTTCAGATACTGGTTCTTTAAGCTTGTGGTGTTGGTGGCAGTTACAGCTGGTGCCTTCTACATCCCAGATGATCCTTTCACCTACAGTAAGAACTTTAAACTGTTGGTTCCACAGGTTCTGATAGTGTGACTGAGGGATGTTTGTGGCTGTGTGTCGTTGCAGCGTGGTTTGTCGTTGGCTCCTGTGGAGCTTTCTTTTTTATTTTGATCCAGTTGGTGCTTTTGGTGGACTTCGCTCACTCCTGGAATGAGTCCTGGGTTGGAAACATGGAAAACAGAAACTCCAGAGGCTGGTATGCAGGTTTGTGGCTCAGGCTATTACATGCTCTTTCTATTTATGAGTATTCAAAATGATGTGCATTTAAGATTCAGTCCAAAATGGCATTATATGTTAAAGGTGTTCTTCTGTTTGTAGCTCTGCTGGTCGTCATGACCCTGAACTACATCCTGTCACTGACAGCTGTTGTGCTGTGCTTCATCTTCTACACCAAACCTGATGGGTGCTTCATCAACAAGTTCTTCATCGGCTTCAACATGCTTTTGTGTCTCATAGCTTCTGTTGTTTCTGTGCTCCAGAAGGTTCAGGTACATCCAACTTTATGATTGGTCTTTCAGCCTCAAACACTCAGTCCAGGACATGGCAATCATCAGAGCAGCAATCCAAGAACATGGGAGGCTTTTGAGATGCAGGGCACAATGTTACCCATATACACTCAAAAAATAACTACAGGGTTACAAACAAATTACAAATGTGTATATTTACTCAACATTCAATACACTGAGTATAGGTTTGCTACAGTTAATTTTGACAGCAAATTTGAATGTAATTTCCAGGCCAGAGAGGATACATAATATCTCAAGCAAGTGTTGGGTCTGCTACTGGGTCCCTTCTCAATGGGACATGCCAGGAAAATAAATGGACCAATAAAATCAAGAGTTTTACCTTAGACCTTTCTTTATGTATTTATTTGTAACCTTTATTTTGCCAGGTTGGTCTATTGAGAATTTATTCTCATATACAAAGACAACCTGGCCAAGAGGCAGCAGCAATGGACTTGATAAAACAACAAACACAACAATATACTTTTAGAACAATAAAAGCATAACAAAAATGGAGATTACAATCATACAAGTAAAAAAAAAAAACATCAAAATATTTACAGTACATATAACAAAAGGGATCACTGGAGTAAATTAAAAGTGGGCACACTGATCAACTCATCAAAATCCCAATCCATTGATCAGTCTCCTGTTCAACCTGCCAACATTCGTGGACAAGACTTCAAGATACTTGAACTCTTTCGGTCTATTTTTTTTTCCTGGTTGAGAACCATGTCTTTAGACTTAAATGGGTTAACTCTCCATTCCCTGAGCTTCCCAAACCAGACACGACTGAACCTTGAGATCCTGTACACAAACACCAGCATCTTGTTTTTCTTGATACTAAAAGTAAAATTTGTCCAAATGCCTCCTCTTCTCTCTCTCTCTCAGCACAGTTGTTTACATTTTTGCATTAGTTTTAACGGGAGCGTGCATAGAAGTTGGTTATATCATCTTCCCAAGAAAACTGAAAATGTGCATGTCTGCTGCTGAAAAATTGGTACTGATGACAAAGTTAGTCTCATTCTTCTTTGTCAACAAAATGTCAGTATTTTTCATCATAGTCTTTGTCCTCGTGCTTTAGTTTTTCTTTAGTCATTGTCTGGGAGAAAAACAAGGTTGTTGATGAAAACTGACAAAAACCTTTAGTCAGCGAAGAGAACACTGGTTTGTTAAATTCTGCATCAGTTCAACACTGAACCAAAGTCTGAGCCATTAATCATTAATTTGTTTGTCTTTAAAGGAAAAAGTTCTTGTAATCTTTGAATATAGCCTTGGTAAATATTTCCTTTCAGTTCAGTTATTGCACCAGGACATTTTAACATGATTTTTCTTTGGTTGGGAAACCACTTAAAAGGGATAGATCAGATTTTTAGATGTGGGGTTTTACACATTGTTTACTTTGGGATCCTACCTGCAGAAAACAGAGCAATTTCATTTTGGAGAATCAGGTAAGATCTCATCATTTTAAGTGTGAGTAAAGCCAACTACTATTCAGATAAGGGCTTATAAAAAGTGATTTACCACCATCTAAAACAACTCAAACTTCAAAAATTCTTTAGTTTTAATATTTTCAAACAATTTTTTAAGACCAGATTTTAGCTTGATATCTGTAAAACTGACTGAGTTATATTTATTTTTGTGTTCGTTAAATTTGATTCGCTTTGCTGGCCATTTTGTATTGAGTTGACTCCAAAAGTTAATTAGTTGTGGGTGTACATCCAATGATTACTTTCTCAGAGTTTTATTAAAATCTGTCCAGTGGTTCATGAGATATTTTGCTAACAGACAGATAAATGAGCACCTACACGCACATCAAAGCAACTGCATGATCATTCGCTTTTCATGGGGGTGGGTGATAATCACTGAAGGGACAAGAAACCTTTCCACATCCAATAATTTTACAGAAGTATACTAATAAAATTGCACCCACTGTTCAAACAGTACATTACCATAAAATACACACGTTTTGACATACAAGACAAATGTAGGAACCCTGTTTATACCACCTGAAGCATGACTATCTTAAAAAGTTTACTTTGATTACTCTTACTGCTGTTCACTGACTCATACAACCCTACTTTAAAATTAAATTTTAAAAAACTATCCCTTTAACACTGGTCTTTTTTAATCTAAACTCAGTGACATAAACATGTTTTGTTTCTAAACCAGTAATTTTTTTTGGCTCTTTAAATGCTTGATCAGCAGCTTGTCACAAAAACACAATATGTTTTTGCCAAAAACAACACTTAGAAAATCTAAATTCTAGAAAACATTTCATTTCGGAGTAATTTTATATTTTGCATGATTAACTCAAGAACAATTGCTAGGTTTTCCAAGTAAATTCAGTCCTTTGTTTCAACATTGAGACATATCAGCTACTTGTTGGTTAGTTGTTTCTAAGATGGATAAAATAATCTATTGTCTTCTTTTTTAAAATACATTCCAACATACACAAACAGTAGCAAAAGTTTCCAGCTGGTTAATTAATGGATGTTTGTATTGTTTCCCCAGGAGTTTCAGCCCCGTTCAGGTCTACTCCAGTCCTCTTTTATCAGCCTCTACACCATGTTTCTGACCTGGTCTGCCATGACCAATGAGCCCGGTGAGAATATTTTACCTTTTAATGTTCCTGCAATTATTGGACCAGATGTCAGACTAAGTGCTCAGTGGTTCTGTATCAATGCACTGTTTCCACTAAAAAAAAAAAGAGACTGTGTCAATCATGATCAGTCACTTTAAAACCTTTCCATCTTAAGTGTGACATGAAGCAGCCTGAAAAAGTTTTCATACCCCTTGAATTTTTCCTCACATTGTAAGGCCACAAAGTTCAAATTATTTCCCTGGAATTATATGTAATAGATCACAAAGAAGGGGGAAAAAACAGTTTTATTTTTAAAACCACAATTCTGAAAAAGTTCAGACGTTCTGTAAAATATGAGCCAAATACAATATTTGTACACCTAATACCCATATTTTACTCACAGAGGAGCATAGTAAACATTACATGTTTTGTTTTTGTTTGTTTTGTGTTTTTTTGGGTGGGGGGGCTAAATTTGAATTTAATGGCAGCAATGCATCTAAAAAAAATTGTGACAGGACAAGTTTACCACTGTGAAGCATCCCCTCTTCTACAAACAGTTTGCAAACATCTAGGAATAATGACCAGTTGTTGGGGTTTTTGAAGAGGAATCCTGTCCTATTTTCTAACAAATTCTGAAAGACAGGCTGACCCATAAAAATTCCAGATACAAAAACAAAGTTTTAAAAGGATTTATTACAGTGTCCTATTTGAGGATCCCACACTTTAAAAGTTTTCAATCCTTGGATCTCTATAAAACAATGAAACAACTTTTTATCTTGCACTGAAGTAAAACAAAACAAATGTTTTACGTCCTCCAGAGGCAAGTAGTATAATCCTCCAGGAAAGTGAGAAAAGGGAACAGGGAATCCACCGGTGCTGAGAAGGGAAAACGCAGGTGAGTAGAGAGCAAATGGCTTTGCCTTGGCAGGTGTTGTTGAGAGACAGGAGGGAGGTTCAGGTTAGTTTCCTCTTTTTGCAGGTGGGCGGGGAGAAAAACAAGCTCAGATCTCTCTAGAGATCTGCCCAAAGCCAGGAACCAAAACTACCAAAGTTCACTTGAGGATACTGGCCACTAGAGCAGACAGGACAAATGACTGGTGGTGCTCCTTGTTGGCTTGTATTAATCCTTCTCCAGTTAGGCAAAGTTAATCAGAAGATCTCTTGGAGAGAAGGCAGATGGTATCAGGTTAAGGCAGAAAATTCTGGTAATATCCTTAATCCAAAATCCACAATACAGAAATCCAGTGTTAATTAGTGATGGTACCTTGTGGAATATTTGTCTCAAACACTTTTCCACAGTCTGTTCTGAGAGCAGTTCCAAAACATCACAGAAACTCAAACAAAAACGTGGTGATCTTGTTTACAACTAAAACTCTACAGCTCCACAAAATGAAAAGGTGCATATGTGAAGGGTTATTTCTTGTGTCCTTCCCTCATTGGCTATTGATTCACCTCCTGACATTTAAGGATCCTTTCAAAACGCTAACCTGCAATGTATTTGCAAAGTGTTGTCTCTTTTATCCAAATGTCTCGTACCGAGCGTGGTTTGGGATTTTCGAATGATATTGATGTGCAAGAGGGTCGAAAACATCTCAGTCCTAAATTTGTTGAAAAGATTGTTTTTCTGAATACAAATACTTCAATGTACAGAAACACTATCTACAAATACAGTCTGATTGAAATAAAATGTTCAAGTAATGCTATTATCCAAGACAAAAGCTTACTAGCATGAATCAAACTTACAGAACTGGTGGGGTTGAAGGCAGAGGCGGTAACCAGGAACAGGCAGCCAGGTTGAATAACTAGAGGCACCAATGATGGCTTCATGCAATTTAACAGACAGCAGTTGGAGCAGGTGAGTATAAATGCAACGTATCACAGGTAAAAACAATGAGGTGATCAGTGAGAGGTGATTGGAGCAGCTCTGAGCAGACAGAATTCAGACGGTTACACCTGGAAGGCTGGTGCAAACAAAACAACCTACATCAAAGTGAAGAAGAAGGAGATGATGGTGGACTTCAGGAAATGTAAACAACTATCCTCCCATCTCCACCCTAAACATCGAGGGTGGAGTTGTGGAAGCAGTCAACAGCTTCAGGTACCTGTGTGCAAACCTCACTAAGGACCTCAGGGAGAGCAACAACACCTCCGTCCTGGTGAAGAAGGCACACCAGCATCTGGACTTCCTCAGGAGGCTGAGGCACGTTGGACTTGGCACTTCAGCTCCGAGGGCCTCCTACCAGGGCCGTAGCCAGACGTTAAAAAATACTGAGGTCCGGACCTCGTTGTCCTCAATGGTAGCTACGGCCCTCCCTTCTACATGTGCACAGTGGAGGGTGTCATGTGTTTCAGCAGGGCTTTATTTTGATTCTTTATTCTTCTTTTTATTTGATCTTACTCCTATTTTTGTTAGTTACTTCCATTTCTCAGAGTCTGGTATGTTTATTATTAAAACATAATTTTGTATCATGTCATGTGAAAGCATATGTGACGGAACAATAAAGAATCATGAATCTTTAGTCTTCTAGCTGTTCAACCATCCTGGATCTTTGCTGAATTTTTTTGTTTAATGATGCACCAAATGCTTTCAGTTGGTTAGAGGTCTGGACTGCGGGTAGTTCGGTTCAGCATGCTGTTGGAATGGGTGCAGTATGTGTTTTAGCAATGTTCTGATGAAATAAGCAAAGGCTTGAAAAAGACATCATCTGAATGGGAGCATATGTTATTTTTATGCTTTTCTGCATTGATGGTCCCATTTTCAGATGAGTGAGCTGCCCATGTCAGAGGTACCAATGCACCCCTATACCATCAGAGAGGCAGAACTTTGAACTGTGTCGTGATAACAGGCCAAATGGTCTTTGTCCTTTTTAGTATGGTGGGCGTGGAGTTTGTGGTTTCCAAAACAAATTTCAACTTTTGATTTGTCTGACCACAGGACAGTTTTCCTCTTTGCCTCAGTCCAGTTAGGTGAGCTTTGGTCCAGAGAAGACAGGAGTGTTTCTGGATGGTTTTCACATCTGGCTTCTTCTTTGCCTGATAGAGCTTTAAGCAGCATTAGTGGACGGCTCAGTGAACTGTGTTTACAGATGATGAGTAGTTGAAGTGTTCCTGAGTTCATGCAGGGACGTCCAGAACAGAATCAGACTGTTTTAATGCAGTGGCCCCTGAGGGACTAAAGATCACAGGCATTCATTCATTTCAGCCTCATCCTTTGAGCTCAGAGATTTCTCCAGATTCTTGAAATATTTCTGATGAAATTATGAACTGAAGATGATGGGATATTCAAAGACTTCCAGTTATTTAGTTGGGGAACATTATTCTGAAATTGTGCACTCATTTTAAACATTTTTTGCAGACTAGTGGACCTCTGCCTCTTGGGGTAATGTAAAATGCTCTTTTTATACCTAGTCTTTTTAATGAACTGTTGTTAATTAACCTAACTCTAACTAGTTGCACAAGATTCTTCCAGCTGTTTCTTATTCAGACTACTTACAGCCTTTTTACAGCACCTGTTCAAACATTTTTAAGATGTTGCTGCCATCAAATTCAATTTCTTTTCCCCCCATTTAAGGGTACTGTAGCAAACACCTTCAATGCATAAATAAAATTATTATTATTTTAAACCCTTGAATTGTGTGGGATTACTTGTAGCGCTAGTTCTTTTTAGTCTTGAATTTATGCACTGGAATCTGGGTGGGTAGTAGTTTAACCCTCTAAAACATATACACAAAAATAAAACACACAGTACTTAAATTTTATGTGGTTTTATTACAGATCAAGGAATGAATTATGAATAAAATGATTTGAGTAGTTTTTGTTAAACAGAGGAAATGGGTGAGTAATGACATACTGTCATAATGCGTGGAGACAGAGGCGAACCCAGGACGCAGACTCATAGTAACGATAATGAAAACTAATTTATTAACTAAAGAAAACAGTCAAAACAAAAGGGCTGACGTGGCACCAAAACTAACAAAGACAAAATCCAAAAACGAGAGACAGGGCATGGCAAGGAGCAAGACACAAGAAGACAAAACGGAATGACCCAGTGACAAGTGACAAAACAGAGACCGGTTTTAAAGACAGAGGGAAGATGATTATGGGGTGCAGCTGTGGACTAAAGGAGGAGCAGGTGAGGTGGGCATGGCAGGCATGAATGCAAAACTACTGGGGAGGTGAATGATGACAAGGAAACAGAAACCCAACAGACAATCCAAAACAAGAAACCAGACTCAAACAAAGAACTAAAACACTGACATTCATGACACATACTGTCAGGTCTGCAATTTAAGTTTGTATTTTAGGTTTCTGTGGATGGAGAGGAGTAAAACTCTGAAGCTGACTCCCTATAATCAGAATAAAAAGGTTTACTCCAAATTCTAAAGAAAAATAAATAATTAGTTTAATAATAAACCAGAATACATGTTAAATAATTTTCTCATTAAACAAGGATCTGGACTCCACTAACATGAAGCAGGCAGGAGGAGCTGAAGATGGACGTTACAGAGACTGGAACCCTGTGGACACAGGAGACACCTTGGCACAGCTCTGAAACTGCATCAACACTTGCAGGAAGGGGTGCAATCTTTGTGGCTCCGTACTCACACTGATCTGGCATCAGTGTCCCAGGAGGGGTGATTTTCTCAGATGGAGAAGAATACGCAGAGCATTCTCACAAATGTAGACAGGCTCAGCAGTGTCTGGTTCAAACTGTCTTAGTTTGAAAAATCAGTTACAAAAGCGACAAAATTTATCTAAATTATTTTCCAAAAATAGGTCATAAAAATATCTTTTTTAAATCTGTTCGATAAAACAAAGTTAAATCCCATATAGTTAAAATGAGGGAACTGCAGATGCTGCCTGCATCTGGGATTTGTACTCAGGAAGGAGGCATGCAGTCAGTGTTGCCTGACCAGCCGAGTACTGCAGCGAGTCTTCCGAGTCTTCGTCCTGAAGATTCTGTTCAGCAAGAGCTGGGAGAGTGTTATTTATGGTGATGGATACAGACAGTTTTATGTCTTGGTTCAGCCTTACTGGGTCATGTTTAGATTAACTGACCAATGAAGGAAACCTACTGGAAAGTATTTGAACTCATAAGAAATGAAAAATTAAATTAAATTATATTATATTATATTATTAAATTATAACTTTCTAATCTAAGCCTCTCGCACGGTGACTGCTGGAAATAGGCACCAGCTCCACTGCGACCAAAAAGGAAAAAGCGGGTAAAGAAAATAAATGGAAGGATGTGTTCTGTTTTTATTTACATTTTATTCAAAGTCCTAGCTTTTCAGAATTGTGGTAGTGTAAATACAAGTCTGAAAAGTGTAGCATGTATTTGTATTCCAGTCCCCCTGAGGAAATACTTTGTTGAACCACCTTTTACTGCATTTCCAGTTGCAAGTCTTTTGGGGTTTGTTTCTATTAGCTATGCATTTCTAGAGACTGAGATTTTTGTTCATTTTTCTGTGCAACAAAGCTCATGTTCAGACAGATTGGGTGGAGAGTTTCTGTGAATGTCAGTCTTTAGCCGTACATTTTCAGTTGGTGCCAAGACTTGATCTCTGCCACAGTGCTTATGGTAAATGCACAGATTTTACTGAAACTCTCAGAAAGTAATGATATAGATGCATGTGTGCAACTGATCAGCTTTTGGAGTCAACCCAATTCAAGATGGCTGCTACAGTCAACTGACCTTAGAAAATAGAAAAATGGCTATATGGTGTGGTAGTTTGCTGAGATATGGTGTGAAGTGCCAGGCTGGTTTCATTTCCTACAGATCTCAAATTTGGTCAAAATTAAACTCTCATTTCTCCAAACTGAGATCCTTTAAAGAGCTGTCTAAAACAGTATGATGTTAACTGTTCACAACTTTTCCTCAGAACTCCACTTCAAGAGATTTGAACTGTCTCTTATCTAACATTGTGCTACTTGGTGATGGTGCGGCTTAAAGTTGCCGCCTTCATGGATTGTTGCACAAACATACTTATTTAAATCTTATAGTTAATGGAGAAAAAAAAAATCCCAAGGGAATTTGCATACTTTTTCTACTTCAGTGGACTTAAATTCTGTTTTTGTTGTAACCTGAGGTTCAAATATTGTATGTTTCTATCTTCAGATCAGGAGTGCAACCCCAGTCTGCTCCGTATCTTCCAGCAGATTGCCTCTCCCACACTCCCCCCTGTAGAAATCGAGAATCAGACAGCCGTGGTGATCATTGGCACTGAAGAACCCAACCTGACGTCCCCGTACCTGCAGTGGTGGGATGCCCAGAGCATCGTTGGGCTCGTTATATTTGTCCTGTGCATTCTTTACTCCAGGTAAACTATCAAACCACTTATACAACAATCAGGTTCATTATTTGCTAACAGCCTTTGAATTTTGAGGTTTGGAAATGTAAACCTCACTTAGCTTAAAAACTATGTTTCAATAAAAATATAGACAAACTACAATTTAAAAATTAAAAGGGATAGTTTATCCATTTTGAAGTGGGTTTCAACAAAAGGCTTATAAAAATGTAATAATAATTTTAAAAGGACCTCTTATCGTATTGTTTTCATGGTCATTTTGAATATGTTGGACTCATACTCTCTCCTGTGCCTTTAGCATTCGCTCGTCCAACACAAACCAGGTGAACAAGTTGACCATGGTCTCCAAACAGTCGTCTATTATCGCTGAGAGAGGGGGCGGGAATGACCCGTCAGAAGAGTCCAGACGGGTGGAGGACAATGAGCCAGATGCAGTCCAGTACAGCTACTCCTTCTTCCACTTCATGCTCTTCTTAGCTTCACTCTACATCATGATGACACTTACCAACTGGTACAGGTCAGTAAGGCCAACCCCCAATTCTGCATTTTCTATGCAGAATGTGTATTATATATAATACTGGAATTTGATACAGAATAAATGACATGATTTGAAAGAGCTGTATGAATAAAACAGGATGATTACTAATTATAATTAAAGGTCTAGCATTCTTAGAAGGAATGCATATCACCCAGGATTTTAGACTAAGCTCGTCTGATGTTCAGAGCAGAGGGGAGCAGCTGAAAGAAAACAACATTATTCTTATTATCATAAACTGGTTTAAATCTGCTAAGCTTTTTTTCTAAAGTGTACTCCGATTGAATAAATCATCAGTGATTGAGAGGCTACCTTGTGGGTACTAAGGGACCTGTGGCAGGCAGTGTACCCAAACAGTCTGAGAACAGTGTGACCAAAGGTGTAAAGGTATGAGCTGGCAGAGGGCTGAATTGACCTGGAGCTTTTGTTACTGTGATTGTTTATTAGTTTTCCTTTTTGCTGTGGTGTTACTGACTGGAACTCTGAAACCTGGGAGCCTCTGTGAGGAACACCTGTTTTATCCTACTTTGTTACATCAGATTTAAGGTAAATAAAGACTTTCTCTGGTGTTTATTTTATTTTACAGCCCTGATGCAGATTACACCATAACCAGCAAGTGGCCAGCTGTTTGGGTGAAGATTTCCTCCAGCTGGTTGTGTTTGGCCCTTTACATTTGGACCCTGGTGGCCCCCATTGTCTTCACCAACCGGGACTTCAGCTGATCTTTGGGTCTGATCCTTTTCTCTCTGCAGTGAGGGAGGAGCATTTCCACAATGGCAATGCATAAACCACCTGCTGGAACCTTTGCTGGTTATTGCACAGATCCTTTTTTCCGTCCGTCTAATAGAACAATATTAAATGTCACAACCCTGTTCTGCTCATAGAAACATGCTGCAGAAACATTTGCTGCTCAGTCTGAGCGGATCATCAACCTGTTTTGCCTGACTGAAGTTTAAACGGTTCATAAACTCTTCCAACTCGTGCTGCTGACAAGCAGCAGAGGAGTATTGGTGTGGATCCAGAGACAACCCCATCAGCAGCTGTTTAAACAAGAGAAATGTGCATTTGGAAACACTAAATGACTGCTGAAAATTGAAGAAGAAACTGAAATTGAATTGTTAGTTAAAACAAGCAGGAAAAAGCTACAATTAAAACAATTGTAGCTAAAATTAGCAAAAGAATAACTAAAAGCTAAGCTTAGCTAAACAGTAGCTAAAAGATAAATGTAAAAAAAAAGCAGTAGCTTTAAGCTAAAATTAGCAAAAGTGGATCTAAAAGCTAAATGTAATAAAACAGTTAAAATTAGCAAAACTGTAGCTAAGAGATGAAATTATTAAGGCAGTAGCTAAAAGCACAATGTAGCATAAACAGTTGCTAAAAGTTAAATATAACAAAACCGTAGCTAAAAACTAAAAGGAGTATAAGTCAAAAATAGAGTATGTGCTAAGGTGGATTTAAGAGAATAATGTTATTGAGTAGAAACCTTGATGTATTTCTATAAGATTTTTTGTGTAAATAAAGTTAAATAATTTTTAAAACTATAAAAGTAATAAATATTTAATGTCATAGCACACTACTCCCAATCAAGCTAAACGATTTCATATATGACTGACTAAAATGGCACAAGGTATGCAGAAGTAGCTTCCTTTCAAAAAACAGGAAAACATTAGTGTGAGTGCTGAAACATTCACATTATTAGAAAAACAAACTATGGGGAAATGTTCTGTAAATTGTAAATCAGTTCAGATTCTAACGAGCCTCTAGTTTGAGGTTACAATCAGACAGTATAATGACAAATAAGAATAAAAAGTACACATTAGCCAACCTAATGTCTCTACAGATTGTAGAATTATGGAGTTTTCTGACATGCCTTTCAGTGCCTTTATATTTCTATCAGGGCCATGCACAGACTTTTTAGGGGCAGGTGCTCAAAATGGCAAAAGGGCAATACAGAATAAACTTTTAAAACATATTAGTAATATAACATGAGCTGATGAATTGATGCAATTCAAGTTTAAACAAAGTAAACACAGTACTTCTCAAAGCTATATTCTCAGTCCACTCACTTTTCACACACAACTGCACTCCTATTCACAACACAAATAATTAATACAAGTTGGGGGACTCATTTTCATGCAACTCTCAATCATAGCAAAAATCAATATTTTCACCTTTTTTTTTTTGCACTGCATCCTGTGGTCATTCAGACTCATCTTTCCAGCATGGGTCACATATACAGTAATTCAGTGCAGGTAGTGGTTTCCAGTCAGTAAAATGTTTCTTTTTTCAAGCTCATAAAGATCCTTCTCTCTAAACAAGACACTTCTCATATCTTGCCCTACTTTGAGCATCCAGTCAATTTTTGTAACATTTTTAAATCCATGGTTGCTAATTCCATTTACTGTCATTAATGAATGGTAAATGGACGGTACCAGTACTTAAATAGTGCCTTTCTAGGCCAATGAAGCTACTCAAAGTGCTCTGCAACACAATCTGTCCTCATCTACCCATCCATACACACATTTATACAGCACTCTACTACATCTCTACACAGCTAATCTGAAGAAATCATTCTATAGAGAATAATCAGTGTTTAAGATCACATTCATACACTGATGGGGCACATCAGTGTGTCACTTCGACATGTGACTGCATACTGATGGAAGTGAACTTCTGCCTCTCTTGTTGGATGATGACTGCTCTAACCTGCCATAGATTTGAGTATTTTTGAGTTTATTTTGTATTTGGATCATTATTGTTTTATGTTTCAATAGTTCTGTTTTTCCTGTGTTGTTTAGGTCCTTGTGTAGTTTGTATTCAACTGCCCTCTGGTCAGTAATTCTCGGGTCTGCCTGCCATGCCCACCTCACCTCTTCCTTGTCTTCTCCCAGCTGTAACCTATTTCCCACTCAACCTCAGTTTCTTTAAAACCAGTTCCATGTCTCGCTGGTTCATTCCTTTCCATCTGACTGTTGATGTTCATGCTTCCTGTGTTTTCACTCCTCGTTTTTTGTTATTTCATTTTGTTGCTGCCACGTCAGCTCTTTGTTTCCTTTTGTTAATAAATGAGTTTTATTTTAGTCCACCATGAGTCTGCTTATTGGGTTTGCCACGCTCGATCATAATATAACCGCTGAGCGAGAACCACCCCATGAGTAAAAATAATATTAGTAATAGGAATAATAATTGGGGTGTAATTTGTAATGCATTAGCAGACAACAGTGGCTGCTGAGTGAAGTGGCTTTTTCACTTTAGGCCACCCTAAATAAAGGATTTGTTGCAGCTTTGGAAGTTCAGGACAGTCTTCACATTCAGCGTTAAAATCAGCAGGTGAGAGTGCAGTCAGGAGAACAGTGATTTCAGCTACCTCTGTGATCAAGTTCTGTTCAGAATCTGCAGCTGTAGTATTGGTGCTCAGGGAAACATGTGAGCGGCACATGATGTTCTGACTTCCTGGCCAGTACTGCATCTTGTACTGGAAACACATCAGTCTAGCTCACTGAGTCCCAACCCTGGTCCTCAAGGAACACTATCCTGCATGTTTTAGTTGTTTCTCTGCTCTACAGCAGGTCTTCAAGTTCTGCAGAAACCTGTTAATCCCTCAGTCATTCAAATCAGGTGTGTCAAAGCAGAGAAGCAACTAAAACATGCAGCATAGTGTTCCTCGAGGACCAGGGTTGGGAATTACTGGTCTAGCTGACCAGCTTACAATTCTCATGTCAGCTCTATTCTTCCCTTTAGTTTAGTGCATAGAAGAGTAGTGAGAACTTGGTGATCAGTTCTGAGTCTGAATCTGCATCCCCTCACATCTTATAACTGCCCACATACAAGGAAGATTCCTCTTTCTATAGTAGTATAGAGTACTTCCTCTTGGCTGGAGACGGTGTGAGAAGCAAAAGCAACAATGTATTCCCCGTTGTCTCAGTGCAATTGTGTCAGAACAGCTCCCAGTCCAGTCTGAGGCATCTGTTGGGATGAATGTTGGCAGTTCAGGGTTGTAGATGGCAAGTGCTGAGCTTTTCAGGAGCATTATTTTGAGATAACTGAAATTTTTATTTCCTGCATCAGTTCATTTTAGTTCAGCTTCAATATTTGTTCAAAATAGCTCTTGCAATGGCTCAACCACTGTTGTGCAGCTTGGTAGAAACTTGCTGAACCAGGAGGTTAAGCTCAAGAACAAATTAAGAGCTTCCTCATCTTTTGGTACAGGAGCTTCAGTGATGGCAGTCAGGTGATCTGGACTGGACTGGGAATGTTCTTGTAGACAGTATATGGTAAAATAGATACAGAAATTCTGGTGTCTACAATTATCTCCAAGACCTGGGAGTTTCCTTGTATTGCTTCAATGTTTATTTTGCATAATATTTTATCAAATGTTGCCACTATCAACTTAACATCAGTATTGCTAACTCAGGAAGAACCACTTCTTTCACTACAGCTGCAGGTGATTTACATACAGTGGTGAAATGTCCCCTTTTCTTGCAGTTGTCACATTTTACTTTAGCAGGACAGTTTTTATCATTTGCCAAGTGTTTATCTGATCAACATCTGAAGCAGTGACATTGTTACATATGACTTCCCTGGTTATTATGAACATGATATAGAGGTCCACACCATGCCCTCAAAAACTGAGCATTTGTAGCATCTATGATCTGTACTGGTGCAGGCGGGACAGTACTTGCAGCTAAAAGCAGTGTAGCACTTTTAACTACTGCTTCTACTTGACATGCAATGGTTAGAGCTTTGTTCAGTGTGAGATCCTCCTTCAGCAGGAACTTATCCTTTGCAGCACTGAGATAATCTTTAGAAATGAGCTCTTCCAAGTTCACTTTCCATCACTCCAAAACAACAAGGTGCAGCTAAAGCTCTGAGCTTGGTAACATATTGGCTTGCAGTTTCATTGCACAATTGCATCGCTGTCTGAATCTGTGTCTGCACGCCAATGCATTAATTTGGAGACAAAACGTCTTTCAAGTGCAGCCATGGCTTCATTAAATGAACCTTGTTTTGATAGTGTGTAGAACAGACATTGTCCCTCTGGACCCAAGCATTGTAATAAAATGGCATGTTGTCTCCTAAGAACATAAGAACAACAATGTGTTTCTCACTGCTAAAGGACTTATGGTTTTCTCTCGAATTCCCATATTGCAGTGAGTGTACACCAAACACTTATTACCATATTTTCCGCATTATAGGGCAGATTGGATTATAAGATGCACTGTCAATGAATGGTCCATTTTCGAACTGTTGTCATATATAAAGCGCACCAGACTATAAGGCACATTAGACAAAACAAAACAGCCCCGTCTTTTTGGAGAATACTGCACTGACGTAGGCATGAAGTATGAACGCCTACACAGCTCACGTAAGTCTGCGCACCATGAGCGGAGCCCTGTGCAACACTACAAAGAGTGACTATAACTGAGCCTTAATGCTGCAAGCGGTGCGGCTTTGTAGTTTACCAAAGTTGTACTAAAACATTACGACTTCTTACATATATAAGGCACTCTGGGTTATAAGGCGCACTGTCGATTTTTGAGAAAACTGAAAACTTTTAAGTAGCCTTATAGTCCGGAAAATACTGTAACTTTGATTTTAACTGGGCTTGGAGTTTTCTCTTCAAAACTGGAAGTAAAGGCTCTTTTTAACCCATGATATTACCAACATAAAGCAATGCAGAAAGATAAAAATACACATTTGTGACCACCAGAGTCTTCTGCCTCTCACAGTCTAAGACTTATAGTTTTCCCACAGCGAGTGTTTGTTTGAGGCTTATTTTCCAGTCTGTTTCTGTCTGCCTCTCATTAACTTAGCATTCACCTTAGCAGTTACCATGGTGACCATAATGGTATGCTATGTTTTGTTTTGCTTTGATGAAGATAACATGTTCTATAAATATTTTATATGAAGCTTTTAGTTAAATGTCTTCTTCTGGAGGTCTTCTAGTTGATAGAAGTCTTACCAGATAGCAATCAAACTTTTCATACACTGGAGATTAATTTAAGTCATGATAGAGGCCAAATACTTTATTAACAAACTAAACCAAAGGTGGCTAAAAAAGCAACAGGACCAGTTAATAAAACCAACAAAAATATATACAGTACACAGGGGGTGGGGGGTGATAAGTGAATGGAAAAATGGGTTTATTCAAGTGACAGTTCAGTAATTTGACGTGGGGTTGTAGATAGCTCATTGAACAACTTCAATTTGGACTTTAATACTGACAACTAACACCAAAGTGGATCAATGCTGTCTTAAAATAACTCAAATTTTAAAATTCCATAGTTGTCATTATGAGCACTATTTCATAAAACCTTACATTCCTGTCAGTTTTGCATGACAATCATGTGCATAGAATTCTGTGGCTATTTAAAAGCACACACAGCACCAGCAACAACTATGTAGCACTTCCTGTGGAGCCTGGGAGCACTTCTTGCAGCAATGTCTTATTTCTACTAAAATAACTGTGTAATCTGAAACTGGTGGCAGTGTATCGTTATTTAAAATAGTATTTACATGAATTACAACGAAGTTTAAGAGGCTATTGTTTTAAGATGGTAGCAATCCATTTTGGTCTCAGTTGTGTTTAACCTAGTCATTAGCTCATCAGTCCTGTCAGAATTAAACTCTGTCCTCAAACTGAGGTTGTTCAAAGCGTTACCTACAACAGGTAGAATATTAAATGGTCAAAATCTTTCCACAGAACTCCAGTTCAAAACATCTGAACTATCACTTTAAGAATATGAAACAGGTGGTAACAGAGAAACTAGAAACAAGAGCAAAAAAATAAAAAATAAAATACACGAAAAACACTCAATAACCATAAATTACAATGAAACATAAGTAAAGCAAACAGAGCTAAAGCCATAGCATTCCTTGAAGGACTGCATGTCGGCTGCTGTGTTAATGGGCAGAGAATATGTTGAAAACGACTTTAAGCTACTACCACTTCACCTCATATTCTGTAACGTTCTATACATTTCTGAGTTGGCAATGGTTGCTTATATGTAGCAGCCATTATGAATTGGGTTGATTCCAGTTGTCAATCAATTGTAGATCTACAGCCAATAATTACATTCTGAAAGTTTTACATTTGTAAATGGACTGTACTTATATAGTACCTTTCTTTACAACACACTCTCTGCCCTCATTTTCCCATCCACACACACATTCATACAGCACTCTATGATATCTCTACATATGTCCAATTGTTCATGAGATGATTTGCTAATAGATAGACAGGGATGATTCTAACAGTTAATGCCAAAGTTATAAGCATGGATGCTGCACAAATGCTTGGAGTCTATATTGAGTTTGATTTTCATCTACTGCACACCAGATTTTAGCTCAATATTTTTAAAAATGATTGCATAACAGTCATTTTGTACTGATCTGAGGTGACTCCAAATGTTTATCAGTAGATGTAGATCCAATGATTACATTCTGATATTTTCATTAAAATTGGTCCAGTGGTTTGTGAGATATTTTGCTAACAAATAAACAAGGTGGATGCTAACGGTTGAAACAAAGGTTTTAGGCAAAAATCTTGTGCAATGTGTAGTATGCTCAGAATACTTGTTGGGGATGTTTCTCAGCAATTACCACTCAAAATGTTAGCGTAGTATCTCTAAAATTAACTGAGTTGTAGCCATTTTTGTGTTTGTTGGCTTGTGCAACCCTGTTGAATTGGGGTGATTCAAAAATTGAATCAGTTGTAGATGTGCATTCAGTGATTACTTTCTGAAAGTTTCCTTCAAATCTAAAGGTAGTGATAAATGAACACACAGACACAGGCAAAAACCTTAGCATTCCATTTTTGACAGTGTGCTATAATTAAACACTTAAGTAAAACCCAAACTTTTACAGTTTCTAACTGGGCCTGTGTATATTAACTAAAATGCATAGCAGTGAAAAAAGACCCAGTAACCTGAGATCTAATTAGGAGAGGTCATTTGTGGCTGTCTGTAAAGTAAAGGGCAGGTTTGGAAATATGAAAGTTCTCTCCTCCGGCTCCCTCTGAGCGCTGTGCACCACCCAACACTTGAAAACTGAACTCTGGTCGTCCATTTTAGGAGTGACCTTTAGGAAACTGAACATGGAGTAGAGGCCGGTGATATTTAAGCTGGGCGGAGTGTTGAAGACACCGGCAGACACAGCCTCTTCGTCTTTAGTCCAAGAGACCGACACATCTTTGGGGCAGAAGTCCTTGATGCACAGGTTCAGCGTGCACTCTTCATTCACCACAGGACAACAAGGCTCACAGCTGATGAACATCACGTTGGGTGGAGTTCCTGTTTAAACAAATGTGGAATTCATAATTTGTGGAAAACAGTACCTCATGTGCAATAGTTTACTGGCATGAAATTGGTAATTAATGACCATCACTAGTAAGCAGGATCACTGAGAAAAATCTTAATTTCAACAAAAAACATTTCTGTAAACTACTGGCAGGCTATACAGGTGCTGGTCATAAAATTAGAATATCATGAAAAAGTAGATTGATTTCAGTAATTCCATTTAAAAAGTGAAACTTGTATATTATATTCATACATTACATACAAACTCATATATTTCAAATGTTTATTTCGTTTAATTTTGATGATTA
>NC_051433.1:28478868-28491806 GCF_001649575.2 Kryptolebias marmoratus | reverse complement strand
AGTGTGGTACCAGGTGCCATCAATTTTGAACCTTTTCACAAGATTCTAATTTTCTGATATGATGAATTTGAGATTTTCATTTGTTGTCATTTGTAATCATCAAAATTAAACGAAATAAACATTTGAAATATATGAGTTTGTATGTAATATATGAATATAATATACAAGTTTCACTTTTTAAATGGAATTACTGAAATCAATCTACTTTTTCATGATATTCTAATTTTATGACCAGCACCTGTAAGTCAGAAGCCAACCAGGATATTTTAGAAGAGTGCAGTGGTCAGTTACTTGATTTTAAAAGCTGTTCTTAGGTTTTGTTGAAAAGATTATTTATTATAAAGGTAATAGACAGTCCTGCAGATGCCAAAGTTTGTTTTGAAAATAGAACAAACTACCACACCAAGTTTGAGCTCAATATCTAGAAAATTGACTGAGTTAGAGACATTTTTGTGTTGGCTAATATCCATTGGCTGTGGTGGCCATCTTGAATTAGATTGCTTCCAAAAGTTAATCAGTTGTGGATGTACATGCAATGATTACTTTCTGAAAGTTATATTAAAATCTTTATTCCACCTTTGATACAGAAGGCTGGAAGGATCTCCATCTATCCATCTTCGGCTACTTATCTGTTGGTCAGGAAATCCAGACATCCCTCTCCCCAGAAACATTTTTTTGCTCCTCCTAGGGTATCCCAAGGCGTTCCCAGCCCAGAGAAGTAACATAGTCCTTCTAGTGAGTTCTGGGTCTGCCCCAGGGTCTTCTCCCAGTACGATGTGCCTGATAAACCTCCTAATCAGATGACAGAACCATCTCAACTGACTCCTGCTCCAAAGGAGCAACGGCTCTACTTCAAGCTCCCCCTGGATGACAAAGCTCCTCATTTTACCTTTAAGGCTGAGCCCAGCCACCCAACAGAGGAAATTCATTTTAACTGCTTGCATCTACAATCTCATTCTTTTGGTCATGATCCGTACCTCATGATCATAGGTGAGGATGGGACTGTAGACAGAGCAGGAAATTGAGAGCGTTCCATTTTGATTAAGCTCTTTCTTCTCCACAACATACTGAAGTAATGCCCTCATTACTGTGGTTGAAACCCTAATCCATCGAGCCATCTCCCCTTCCATTCTACTATCACTTGAGGCAGAGACTCATCCCTGACCCAGAGGAAGCATTCCACCTTTTTCAAGATGAAAGGATCTGATGTACTGTATTTATTGAGATCATCTGTGTTAATAATATGGGACAAAGACACTTTAAAAACTTAAAAATTATAGAACATGAAGAGATCATACTTCTACTGTAAGGCATTATTCATATCAATCTGTGTGTAAGTGTCTGTGTGTGACGGGGGGATCTGTGTGTGTGTGTGTGTGTGTGTGTGTGTGAATATGATGGAATGTTCCTACCTTGAATGTTGATGTGGTATAGGACATCCCTGTAGCCTGGAGCGGGGAAGCTGGAGTGGTAAACACGGCACGTATAAATGGTCCTCTCATCTTCGCTAGCCATGACCAGCTGGACCATACTCCACATGCTGTAGAGAAGACGGTGGTCGGAAAAAGGGCCAAAGTGAGTGATGGTGCCAACCCGCTCCCCGTCACTCCTGGACCACTCCAGGTCAACGTTCTTGGGGTAGAAGTTCTCCACTCGACAGCAGAGAACCAGCAGCCTCTCCACCTGGGGGATCTGAGGGATGCTGGATATCTGCAGGAAAGATGGCTCCACTGGAGGTGTGTGGGTGGTGAGAATCAAGACAATAGAGTTGGATGTTAATCCTCCAATAAAAATAAAAGTTCTTTATATCAAATGACTGCTTGCACTGGTTAGCTCCTAAAACAAATATCCAAAAATTATTTCCATTTTTGTAATCCTCTACACATAACATTTCCGTTACATTCAGCCTCTAACAGATGACTTAGTGTAGTAGCCAACTGCTTCTGCTAAAGCAATCTGGTAAAGTGTACGTAACCCACTAAATAATATAAGTAATTTTTGTTATATTAATTTTCATTAATTTAATATCAAAATGTTTCTGAGCATTGATTTCTGTTTGTTTTCAGTAGCCAACAAAGCAATAACATCCTAGTGGTCATTGATTATTTTATGAATTTGTTTCTTTGCTTGTTATTCCCCTGTAATTGGAACATTACAGACATGTTTGAGTGTAAATGCAGTTTGCAGAAAATTCCCTGCTCAAAGGTTCTTGTCTCTTGCACTGATTTTTTCTTTTAACATTGTGAAACTCTACTTAGAACCTTCTTAAGATCCAATAGTGCAAAATGCAAATTCTTGCAATTTTTTGACTGGTCTTAAGATTTTGATCAGGAGTGTACAATAATTGTCTGGAACTTTCAGGACATGTGTGTGTTCTAATCTACCTAGTGGACTTAGGAGGCAGATCAGGGCTCAACAATGTAACCTTGCTGATAAGCTTTAAAGTCTTCATCTTTTGCATTTTGCTACCCAAAGCTCACAGCCTAAAAATGACCAAAAAAGAAATGAATATTAAGAAACCAGGAAGTACAAGAGTATCAAGTGCTTTGAACATAAATGTCCCTGCCCTTAATAAACTACTTGATTTTAATTGTGTTTTTGGTTGCTTCGTTTTTGATTTTTCAAGATACACTATCACAATAGAAACTAAAATGTTATTCATAGAAGGAATTTCATCTTATATTAGAATAGTAAGATACATATTATAAATGAATAGAAATGATCATCTGGTTCAGCCAACACCATCAGTACTGTATTTACATAAAGTCTGGCTGGCAGCTGTCCTCCTGACACACTAACAGGCCAAAATCAGTGATTGGGTTACTAACCTGTAACGCTGATTGTGGTCTTTCTAGTGAAGCTCGTCCCCCTGCAGCTCACCACACACTGATATGTGGTCCGGTCCTCACCCACACTCAGACACACAGTCAGCACAGATGTGTGGTGTTTGCCATCGGACTGCAGAGAAGCCTGCTCGCTGACATCCTCAGTGTCCAACAGAGGAATCCTCTCTGACTTCACCTCTGACTCTGCAGGACCTTTGAATTTAAACCATTTCACTTTCAGCTCCCACTCTGTGGCTCCTTGGATGGTGCATTTAAGGTCAGAGGGCAAATTAGCATATATGATGACTGGCTGGCAGATTTCAGAAACACTTGGGGGAGCTGTGGAGAGAAATAGGTTAAAATACGTTTTACAATTAGGATAGTCACTGTAAAGCATTTTAAATATTTATTTGAACCGTTTCTTAGGAAAGATTATACAAAATACAACTTCAATAATTTTTTAAAAAAAGTTTGAATTTATTTAATTCACACATTCATTCAAAATTGTACATACAGGCTCAAATATCTCTATATATTTGCTTAAATCTAAGTGGTGAAAATTCACAATAAGTTTTAAACTTTTCAACATTTTAATTTTAGGAAATCATTGAAGTTGTATTTTGAATAAACATTCCACCCTGGAAAAAAATTTAAATCACTCATTAATAGCCCCATAAATAACTATTGATGCCCCTTTTGAATGGGTGGAAGCTTCTGACCACAGCTGTATTTATTTTTCAAACTCGTCACAAAACTGGTGAGGAAAAAAGTTAAGAATGCTTTCACATGGAATGAAAGCTAAATAAATAATTTTACTTGTACAAAAATATACCCAACTTTGTTTTGTAAAATAAATCTGTAAACAAAGTGATTTTTTTTCTGAGAAATGCACAAAGAAGTATAATCAGTGTAGTTAGATTGAGGTATGAAGAGTGAAGTATTATTTTGGCTATTGTCTGCAGTCCTGAGCTTCTGTTTGGTGTACATTTTTAACTTCCTCAAAGCTATTTGGTGTTAGCGGAATCTCATAAAAAATGTGTTTTTGAATAATCAGTAGTTTAAAAATAAATTATTTTTTAAATTAAAAAAATAAGGATTAAAAAAAACCTTAAAAGCTAGTTTCTCTGAAAGGACAACAGGTCTAAACTGAACAGAATAAAATGTGGTGCTAAAAGACAACATCCTCATACGAGGGGGAACTAGTGGACAGATTATTTAAAAATTCTCAGAACGTAATGTACATCCACAACTGATTAAAGGAAAAGTCCATTCAACTTGAAATGATCTTCTGTCGTCAATAGTTAAGACCTTATTAGTCATAGAGCTGGAGAAAGAGGCTTCATCCAGGCTAGCCAAACAAGTACCAGTTATTTTTATTATCATTATTCAGGCTTATCAAACAATTCTTTGTCAAAAACAGCAAACCAGTGAGAAAGAACAATAAGTATTTAATATTAAACCTTCACACTTTTGCATGACAGAGTTTGTTTACTTTGTGGCTGTTCTCTCATTCCTGTTACTCCACAAATGTACGTGTGCAGAGCTTGGATAGACTGTTATATGCTGAGTGCACCGAGGCTTCTGACCGTATCAGTCTGCCTGTCAGTCAAAAGGTTTAGTCAGTTCTCGATGCACAGATACGTTCAGCAGCTTCAGCACCGTCAACACACAGTCTATGTTCTGCACACACATAGAGACTCTGTTTGGCTGCTATAAACTGTCATTCAGAAGTGTGGAGATTTATAATTAGCTAATGTAGCGTTTGTTCACAGTAATATGTTGTTTTTGAGAAGGAGTTGTGTTAACAGCTTGAAAAAATACGAGAAAAAGAAAAGCCCTTGTTTGGCTAGCCTTTACTCTAGCATAGATGAAGACTTTTGCCTCTTTCTCCACACTCAGCTGACTGGGTACTAACGATTGATTACTAATTGACAGAACATCACTTCAAAGATGACTGGCTTATCCCTTTAACCTTTGGTGACCACTCCATTTAAGATGGCTGCCACAGATAATCAACTTTAACAAACACAAAAACGTCTACAACTCAGCTCACTTTATGAATATTGAATTAAAATTTTGAGTGGTAGTTGCTGAAAGTAATTTCCAGCACATAATCCAAGCATTTAAAATGTTGCTATTAACTATTGGAGTGACCATGTGAGTGTCTGTTAGCAAAATATCTCAAGAACTACTGTACTGATTTTAATGAAACTTTCAGAAAACAATCACTTGGTGTACATCTACAAGTGATTACCTTTTGGAGTCAATCTAGTTTAAGATGGCTGTCACAGCCAACTGACCTTAGGAAACAAAAATGGCTATAACTGGTATAACTGATTCTAAAAGAGACTGAGGTAAGGTTTTGTGTGGTAGTAGCTGAGAGTCATCTTGAACACATACTGCCAAGGCTATCATATGTCCCAAGATATCAATATGGCATGAGCTCATGCACAACCTCATTTATAAGGTTAGATCAAAATGGCTCCCACTCCATCATTTCTAAACATAAGATGATCTTAGTTTAAAACTCTAGCATGAAAGGCGGTGGGTGATATGCATTCCTTCAAAAAATGCTAGGCCTTTAAATAGAAATTAAAAAAAGGAAAGTCAAATTAAAAAAAGTAAAAGTAAAATAAAAAGGTAGGCCTACATCTACTCCCATATTGCTCTACTTTTCAAACAGTTTATATGACGTTGGTGTGATTAACAGTGGCCCCCATCTGGCCACCCCTTGTACACTTTATGGAGGCGGCCCTGGGCAACATCACAAGCCTTATCGGGCAGATGGCAATACTGAATACCAAGGAAAAATTAGAAAATGGCTTAACGGTCCTAAAAAATTACATCCGCCAATCTTATTTAAAATATACCATATATGTTCCCATGTGAAGTAAGTGTAAGGTGAATTTAATCAGGTTCACAGAAAAAACATAGAAAATGAAGTAAAGTCATGTAGAACAGCGAGGTTTAAGAGCTCTAGTTTAACAAAAATAACATGAAGTTTGTTTCAGTTTGTACATACCTTTGCAGAAATACCTTGAGAGAAGGACAGCACCTCCAATAACAGTTGTGACTAACAGCAGACTTGTAACACTTGTGACAGCTATCAGTGTGACTGCTCTGTAAAGTGGCTGTGGTGGAGCTGCAGGAAACAAGGAAGATTAGAAATCCATACTTATATGATCCACTCAGCCTTTAAAAGCAGGAACCAGAAGAGAGGGAAATCCCACCTTGGACAGTTAATGTCACAGATCTGTTGAACAGATGGTTAAAGGTTTGGTGTTCCACCTGGCAGATGACCAGGATCTCTGTATTTGTCACTATGTTTGAGTGCAGCGTGATGCTGCTGCGAATGCTGTAGGTGCCGTCTGGATTGAGGACAGCCAGCTCAGTGCAGACACGGCTGTGGTGGCTCATGCCTGGATGAACAGTGTGGGAGTCATTTTGGATGTGCCATGTTACAGCCAGTTTCTTTGGATAGAAACCTGAGACGTCACACTGCAAGGTCCTCTCCTGTCCTTCAGTCACTGCTGTGTGTTCAGGCAGCAACACTGTTGGCCTAGCTGGAGGGATGGAAACAACAACCTTTTATTTTTCTTTATTTACTGGAAGAGTTAAAACCCTTGAATTCTGCTACAAGTACTCAAACGGCATAATAAAACTGCTGATAAAAAATAACCAACTTTGTTTTCATGCTTGTTTGCACTGACACTGTCATGGGTAGCTGGGTAGATGGTGGAGGAACTGAACTCAAATGCAGGCAGACAGGGAGGAGCTCAAAAGTAAAACTAATTTATTCAAATAAAAAGAGACAAAACAAGGGGCTGACGTGGCAGCAACAAACTAAATAACGAAAACTTACAAATAATGGAGAACTCAGGAACACGGGGACAAAGACGCGAGGGAACCAGACTGAATAGGAAGGCAACAACAACAATGAGCCAGTAGGGAAGTGAAGAAGATGAACTGGTTTTAAGTGGACACAGATGAAGGTTTTGTAAGAGACAGCTGCCTGAAAACAAGTGACGAGTGTGAACCTTATCTTGGGATTCTGATTACTGAAGTGAGTGTTGGATGAAAAGGAACAAGCAGTTTGGCATAAACTGGTTTGTGACTGGACTGGAATGGCTGCTCAGGTAGAGGATGATGATGATGATTATGATATGGATCTGAATGATTGGATTCAAGTTGTTAGTGGAAGAGGAAGAGGCAGATTCAGGCTGGAAAATGAAAGTTTGGTTGGGACGCAGGTCAGTAAACGAACAGTTCAGATGAAGGGATTCCTGAAGTCCGCAAAAAGATTGTTAGAGAGGAGTTTAAAATAATTCTGAAATTTTAAGAAGAAGATGAAAACATACAGCTTGGTCCAATAGCTCAATCAAGAGAACTCAAAAAAAAGATTGGAGATTTTTCTTTAGCAAAAACTCTTAGAGATGGAGTGTAATGATCATTTGTATACCAGGAGAACAGAAAACAAAGTCTTGAATATTGAAAGTATCTGTAGAAAAACTGAGAGAGAAAAGGATTTTAGGAGAGAAGAAAGTAACAAGGGGAGTGATAACAGCAATACGTGTAAATGAAGACCTAGAAAAGCTTACAAAGAGCATTCAGGGTGTGGAAGTGAATCAAATAAAAAGATTGTTGAAAAAATCAAACGATGAGAGCTGAAAGCCCGTCTATAATGGCAGAATTTCAAGAAAATGTATTTCCAGAGAGGGTTAAGATAGGGTTCATAAGATTTCCAGTTAGGCCCTATATCCCTCCCCCATTCCGGTGTTACAAGTGTCAAAGATATGGACATATTGCGGCAGAGTGTAAAGGACAGCAAAGGTGTCCAAGATGTGAAGATGACCATATATATAAGGAGTGTGGAGACAATGTTCAAGATAAATGTTGTAATTGCGGGGGACAGCATAGAGTGACCTTTGTGTGATGTGAAGTTAGAAGGAAGGCCACTGAAGTGGAGAAAGTGAAGACGGTGAACAATATCAGCTATGATGAAACTGTGAAGAGAGGAGAGATATGAATATTCAACAAAATTCAACATCCCATTTAGAACCAATAGCCACAACTGAACCTATAATTTACTGTAGAGAAGATCCTGTTGTTCATTGCTTATGTGATTAACTGTGCAGATCAAGTAAAATACAAAACTGAGAAAATAAAAAAATAATAGCAAAAGGAGCAGAGAAATTTGGCATAAAAGACATTTGATGAGAACATATTAACAAAGGACTGGGAGAGATGGGAAGCCAGGGATATCAGGAGAGAAGACACGTTAATTATTCTACATTGGAACGCTAGAAGTTTAATCACAAATGGACAAGAATTTAAAGGATTCATCAAAAATCTTAACAAGAAACCAAATATAATGTGTATTCAGGAAACTTCTCTCAAACCAACTTCAGACTTTGTTATTAGATGATATAATGGTGTACACAGAGATAGAAATGAGGTCCAGGGAGGAGGGTGTGTAACACTTGTAAAAACAGGAATTCAGTTTATGTTGTTGATATTCCCTTGTTTAATCACTTAGAATATATAGTTGTTGAATTTTAGAATAAGAAGGAAAGCATCAATGTGGCTAATTTTTACAATTCTTGTAACAGACTTAAACCTGATTTGATGGATGAACTTGATAGTTATTTAAATAGAAATATTTTTTGGTGAGGTGATTTTAATGCACATAGTTCATTATGGGGTACTAATGATTACAATGGAACAGTTATTGAAGAATTAATGAAGAATAAAAATCCTGTTTGTTTAAATGATGGAAGGTGCACAAGAGTTAATTTGAGAACAGGTATGGAATCAGCCATTGACTGTCATGAATTCAAGTATTTTTTAGTTTGTTTTTGGCTTTGGTTCTTGGGTTATGTTTTCTTTTCATTTTATTTTGTTATTTATTTATTTTGTTCCTCATGTCTGTGTTTCCTGCCATCATTCACTTCCCCTCTGTTTATCTCATCTTCCTGCCACGCCCATCTTAATGACTCACCTGTGCTCACTTCCCCTGATTACCCCCGTCTTTAAAACCTGGTCACCTTCTCCACTTCCTGGCCGGTTCATTCATTCTGTTTGCTTGTCTCTCTTCTCTTGTTGTCTGGTTCCTTTCCCTCGCCTCGCCTTTACGTTTCTCTTTGGATTTGTGTTATGGTTAGTTTTTGCTGCCCCATCAGCTTTTGTTTTCATTTCTTTTATTTTTTTTTTAAATAAATTTTTGTTATATTAGAATGAGCCTGCGCTTTGGGTTCGCCTCGTTCTCCACCGATCCTGACAATTGACCTCACAATAATTTCAAATTCACTGGCAGGATTTATTTCATGGCAGGTAGGTGAAGATTTAACACTAGGAAGTGACCACTGTCTCATAACAATGGAAATAAATTTGGATATTGAAATATATAATACAGGAGGTTTGCAGGTTTGTTTCAGTAGTGCTGATTGGGAAACATTTAGGCTTGTAAGCAATCAGGAAATTGGAAGAAAATAATTTCAATATGGAAATTGATCATTTAAGTTTTTCTGTTTCTATTTTACAGGCTGCTAACCAATCAAAGAAGAAAGGAGGTAAAGTATACGAAGAGATTGTTTTATGGTGGACAATGAATGTGACAAAGTAATCAAAAGTGAAAATAAAGCTTTTAAAATGTTGAAAAGTATTTATAGCTCCCAGAGTCTTATTGAGTACAAGAGATGTAAAGCTGTTGTGAGAAGAACTATATAAAGTGTAAAAAGAGATTGTTGGAGGTATTTTTGTAATTCATTAGGAAGAGAAACTGAGATTAATAAAGTATGGACAATGATCAGAAGAATGAATGGTATTAATGGGGATTGATTATCTAATCTTAACTGACGGTCAAATTATAGCAGTAAAAGATGAAGAAAAGGCAGATCTGAAAGCTAAACCCTTTATTAAAATACATAGTTAAGATAATATTACTTTGGAAGGGAAAAGGGGAAGAGAAATGACAGAGAGCTATTGGAACATGAAGAGGATGATCTATTGAATGTGCCTTTTACAAAATCCTTTTACAAAGTTAATTTGAGCCCTTCAGAAATTTAAGTTAACAACACCAGGGAAAGATCAGATTTGTTATTTAATGTTGAAACATCTTAGTGAATCATCTAAAGACATTTTATTGGAACTTTATAATAAAGTTTGGGAGAATAGAAAAATACCGCAAAGTTAGAAGGAAGCAGTAATAATACCAATACACAAGCCAGGCAAAGATGACACAAAACCAGAACATTACAGGCAATTAGGTGCCTGTTTTTATAAAATAGAAAATGAAGGAGAATTGGCAAAAGCAATGGGGGAAAAAAGGAACGGACGTTGGTTCTATAAAATCAAAAAGAAAACTGGAGAAATGAGAAGTGCGGGGAGGACGAGGAGAGAAGAAACAATCATTTCTCGTATTAGATTTGGGCATACTGGGTTAAATAGCACTCTTTTTATTTTAGGGAAACATTGCAGTGGTAATTTTGAATACTGTGGAGTTGATGAGACAATAGAACTGTCAAAATTAAGAGGAAGAAAGACAACAGTTGATTCATTATTTAAGTAGAATTAAAGTAAAACTAAATTTAGTTGATTTATAACTAAAAGTTATCAGATAATATTTCGTTATCTCAGATTAACACAGTTGTATAATAGAATATAATCCTTGAGTGACATTCTGGTCCACACTTCATACCAGTCAGTGGTGGTAATGCACCAATTTCATTGTTTGCCACCCACCAATAAACATCTAAGAAGAAGAAGAAGGCCCGGTCCCAATACTCGCCCTCCAGCCTACGCCCCTCTATGAAGTGTGTACTCAGTGGAAGTGCACAGAAGGGTTCGTGTGATCAGGTTACAAGAATGCAGACACTGGAGAACTGGGACAGTACAGGTTACGTCATCATCTTGCGCCTCTGCTTCATAACTGTGACATCCAACATGGCCGACCGGTCCCTGTTTTGGTATTTATGAAGGTGCCAGTACGATTTTAAAAGTACAGTTTAGGTATTTTTGCTTTTCAAACTCGCTGCAGGAGATATTTGGCTGTTCACATGTGTTTTGTTCTGACTTGTTGAATACAGAGCAAAGTTTGACAGTTTTCACACCTTTACAGCAGAGTGAAACAAGAATTATTTCAATACTTTACATTTGAAAACTGCTTTTTTCGTGAAAGATGCAGCTCACTCTGTCACCACTGCCATATTTCTGCCATATTTCTCCGCCGGGGGCAGGGCTAAAGAGCACTACAGAGAATTGGGATATACTACACACTCAAACCCTTCAGCGTGAACGCACATTTGAAGGACACGAGGGTGGAACAAGGGTGGAAGTGCGAGAATTGGGACCGTGCCAAAGATAAGCGAGCACAGGTGATTGATTAGTAGCAGGAAACAGGTGTGGGTGGTAAAAGCAGACTGACAAGGAAACTACTGAGGGAGTGTGAGAGATGGCACAAGGAACACAGGAAACAGGGAGCAAAACTAAACACAGGGTAAATCAGGAATGAAAACAGAATTAAAGAAACACAAAAATACTTTAATCCATGACAGACACAAGATTAAATTAAAGCCCAGCATTGCTTGAATTATAGCTCAGAGTTGCACGAGGCTGCTTATAATGTTATTTTCATGGCTATCATTAGAAGATGCTCTTACTCTAATACTCTGGCATAAAAGGTTGCAGGAGATATGCCTTCCTGCAGGATCTTTCAGCCCTTGATTCCCTTGTTGGGAATCCCTCTTACCTACTGCCACACCAATATCTGTGAAACTGACAAGAGTTATAGCAGTCTGTGTGTTTGCTGAGATTGTCTGGGGGTCATCTTGACTCCATCTTGACTTCTCTACTGAAATTTACTGACCAATCTGGGTCCAAACAAGACTTCCGTTTGTCTTTGTCTGCATTTGGGGACCACAAGATGAAGAAGCCTGCAAACTGACAGTACATAGTATAGATTAAAGTAAAAAAATAAAAACAAGGCATACCCAGCACCTCCAGAGAAGTGGTTTCTGTGTAGACCACAGGGGTGATGATCCTGCAGGTGTACAGGCCTTCGTCAGCCACAGAGACGTTACAAAGCTGCAGAGAGGCGTTGCTCTGAAGCATCTGTTTCTCATCCACCACAAAACCTTCTCTGATCACACGAGCTTCCCCATCCTCAAACGTGTACACGATCGTCTTCTGTGCATCTTTATCCACCATGTTCCACTCAACAGTGAGAGCGCTCAGCTCCACCAGCCCTGGCTGTTTGTCAAACAGGCAGCTGAGCGTCGCCTCTGAACCCACAGACACTCTGAGCTTTCTCAAACCATCGCCCGAGCAACCTGAGACACAAAAAGGATCATCTGGTGAAAGTAAAAGTGACTCAAACAAAATTCTGACATACCTTTAAGAATCTAAACAAAATGTATGAACTGTATAAAAAAGTATACAGAGAATCAAGATCCAAAGAAATGTTAAATCTGCTGCCAGTGACTCATTATGGTCACCATGGTAACCACACGCCTGCGTTAGTCCCTAAGATTGTGTAAAAACTTTTTAAAAATATATCAAAATGACAGTTAGGACGTCTAAAGTCCAACTTTCTGTGACTGATTTAAAATTTGAATGTTGTTTTTGCTGTGAAGAATGTCGGAGCTACAGTGAGTTTTCTCTTGTGCTTGGCCAAAATCCCTCTGAGCTTCATTATTTTTTCCCCACAGTTTGTTTTATCTCAGTTGTGCTAGATACCAAACGTCATAGCACACTATTCTCATGTTTCATTTTAGAGCTGAGCGACAACATACAATACAAAAGTTTTCAACTGAATAGTAACTACAGAAATTTTTTCTGCAAAAATGCAGTGTGAATGCTGAGTGCTGAATCAGCTAAAACTGAGGTATTAAAGTTAAAACAAGCAGAACAGAGTGCTGGTGTAGATTCTCAGTCATCCAGGCCATGGTAAATTCAAAAAAAGTTAAAAAACAAAAACAACTGGACTTCTATTCTGTAGCTGAAGACGTTTCGCTTCTCATCCGAGGAGCTTTCTCCAGTACCAGGAAAAAATATCAACATTACTGAGTGACAGCACCACCTATGAGACCTTAAAGAGGGACCCAACCAGCTCTTACA
>NC_051433.1:28470885-28477196 GCF_001649575.2 Kryptolebias marmoratus | reverse complement strand
AGGACCCTAACGAGCCTCCTTTGTTAGGAGAGTGAGAACAATTTGCAAGCAATCCAGCTTACATCACATCTCAGCTTTAAAAGCTCAACTCCACACTCTCTATTTCTGAATTGAGAAAGCTCCTCGGATGAGAAGCAAAACGTCTTCAACTACAGAATAGAAGTCCAGTTGTTTTTGTTTTTTAACTTTTTTTGGAAGCAGAACAGAGGATAAAATGAGCAAAACAGTAGCAGCAGTAGATAAAATAAAACATGCTCAAACTAAACGTATCAAAACAGTTACTAAAATTAGCTAAAAATGAGCTGAACAGTAGATAAAATAAGCAAAACGGATGCTAAAATGAGCTTGATGCTAAAAGTAGCAGAATGGTAGCTAAAAGCTAGACATAGCATAAGAAGACAAAACTTGAATAAGTATGATGAAGTAGATTTTAATAAGAACAATGTTTTTAAAGGAACTGAAGCAATCTAGGTGTATTTCTATGGGAACTTTTATTTTAATGAAGTTCTATATTTCTTTAGGAAAGGAGAAAATGAGTCATGCGGCAGACAGAGCTGTGACTCGTCCAACCTGACACCTACCTTCACAGAACAGAGCTACGATCAGGATTTTCATCAGGATTTGAAGATCGGATGTGTTGTCCATCAGTTCTCATATTTCCTGCTGTCGGTGCATGTTGAAATGTTAATGAAAACAGAGTTTACTGCACTCCCTCAGATCAGATCCTCTGGGCTGACGATCACAGGCCTCACCTGGTTGCTCGGCTGTAGCAGGTAAATCTTTAACTGGCTTTAAGTGTTCAGGTAATCCCACTTGTGACTGGACTTTGATGTGTGAACACAACCTCCTGCATGAACTGAAGCATGAAGCAGGGATTTACTCTGCAACACACAGGGAAACCAAAATACACACGCTTTATGTCTTATTGTGTATGCTAATGATGGGATGGGCCTGGAGATGAAAGGAGACTGGAACCACCATGTTTTAATTAAAAACCTAGCCTTCCTGGAAGGAATGCATATCGTCCGCCATCTTTCATGCTGGAGTTTTAGACCAAGAACATTTTATGATGAGAAATTCCTTTTGTGATTAATATTATCTTGTGTGATCTGTTAGCACTTAAATATGTATTAAGAATGACTCCCAACTACTACCACACCAATTTAGCTCAGTACCTGTATATTTCACCGAGGGATAGCTAAGGTCCAGGAGCTGTGGTGGCCATCTGGAATATGGCTGACTCCAAAAGTTAATCAGTTGTGGATGTATCCAGTGGTTACTTTTTCAGAGTTTCACTGAAATCCATTCAGTGGTTCCTGAAATATTTTGCTAACAGTGAACGAACCAAACAGAATAAGTAAAACTGTTATCATACTGCCTTTCCTTCGATGAGTCTGAGGATGTTGGTATTTGCAGCTGTGGAACTCCAAGGCTGACGCATCAAATGCATCTTCATCACAAAACATTCAGTTCTAACACCTGCAGGATAGATTCAGACCAGGTGAAGCAGTCTGAGGTGAAAAGGAGAAGAACAATGTCTAAACACTGTTTTACCCATCAGGTTTAATCCAGTAAGCAGTTCAGTGCCTTTGTTGCTATTTATCCGTTCAGACTTTTGGTAGCAGTGCATTAGACAAAATTTTAAAAAATAAGCACTCTTTGGAGTTCTATATTTCTGATATAAAACACTTTAAAAACAAGATTTTACTTGTGTGAAGATCAGAGCCGCTTAGTTTAATTTATTTTTTTTATTACAACTTGTAGTTTTCACACAGCAACTGTTGCTTTGAGACTTCTTTTCCTCTCTGCGTTTCTGTCAGTCAGCGCAGACAGGGAGTGACAAACACAGGTGGTTACCATAGTGACCATAATGAGCCACTGGTCAATGTCAGCATGTCAGCTTAGATTAGATAATTAAAGAAAAGGTCCCAAATTATTCATTCATGTGTTTTCTTTACCAGCTTCTCCTTTCCGGGTCGCAGGGAGCTGGTGCCTATCTCCAGGAGTCACTGTGTCAGAGACAGGGGACGCCCTGGACAGGCTGCAAGTCCATCACAGGGACACATAGAGACATGAGACAAACAACCATTCACACCGTCAGTCAAACCTAAGAACAATTTACTTACCTATGAACCTAACATGCATGTTTTTGGTCTGTGGGGGAAACTGGAGTACAGCCCCACATTCAGAGGGAGAACATGTAAACTCCACCCAGAGAGGCCTCAGGTCAGGAGATGATCCTGTGACCTTCTCACTGGGAGGCGACAGCTCTAACCACTGCTCCTCTGTGCTGCCTGGTCCCAAATTACTGCAGAAATGGCTAATTCTGTGAAAACGCAGTATAAGTGCTGAATGACTGATGAAAAAGGCTAAAACTGAGTGGTTAAAGCTAAAGGTAACACTAGCTACAAGGACTAAATTAGTAGCTTAAAAAAGCAAGATGCTAGCTAAAAGCAACAAAACACTAGCTGAAAGTAAAACACTAGCTAAAAAATAAATGTAGCACAAAATTAGCCAAAAGCTCATTGTAGCAAAAGGTTAGCTAAAAGCAGCAAAATGTTAGCTAAATAGTTGCTAAAATTAAAAAAAAGGCAAGTTAGAATCTACAAGTATCAAAAGCCTAGCTAAAAGCTAAAAGTAGCAAAAGGCTAGACCAAAACTCAAAGAAGTAGAAGTATACTGATTTTTTTTTTTAATCAGTATATTTATACTTAAATACTTATTTTTTTTATAAAACTCAGCCACTAACTACAGGAGTTAATGCTGTTTTAGAAACATATCCGCTGGACATTTTAAATAAATCTGCAGCAAGTAATCAATAAATGCACATGTACAACTGATAAACTTTGAGCTCAACCTAATTCAAAGTGGTCACCTCAACTAACTGACCGTAAAAAAAACACAAAAATGGATGTAACACAGCCAATTTTGCAGAAACTGAACTAAAATTTGGAGGTAGTAGCTGAAAGTCCCTCCAAGTACTGACAGAAAATGTAAGATCACACAAGTTACGGCAATATTGTGACTGATCATGTTCTCAAAGTTCGACCAAATTAGCTACAACTCCTACATTTCCTACCATGAGACATGCTGGTGTAAAACTTGGGCATGAAATGTAGCAGGCCATATGCTTTCTCTTAAAGAATGCAACACCTTTAATTGTTGTGTTGTATTTTTCATAAACAAATGGAAAAAATACAGAATTATTTTACACATCAATAAATAAACTGATGAAAAAATGTGCCCCATGTGCCAGACGGTACTTAAATGACATTTTATTTCAGAGTTTCTGTGTACAATCACCAGTTGTCTGCTACAGAACGCCCAGAGGAGTGTCTAATCATCCCACCATGGACCTCTTCCTGCCTCTCAGCCGGACCTCGTCCAGCTTTTTGATGACAGCTGAAGACTTTCTGGACGAAGCGCTGTAGCTCTTCAGCAGCTTCTCAAACAGCAGCTCTGTGTTGGGGTGAGTACTGAGGAAAGCCTTCTCTAGAACGTACAAGTCCACGCCCTTATCCTCCGGCAAGGCTGAGATGTAACTCAGGCCGAAGTCGATGAGGATCAGGTCAGACTCCGTGTCCTCCGGGCCACGCCTCAGCAGCATGTTGGAGGTGGTCAGGTCTCCGTGGACGACGTCCTCGTCGTGCATTTTAGCCAAGATCTGGCCTATGCGCTGAGCCAGCTGCTGCAGCTCCTCCTTACAGGAAGCAGACTGCTGAGTGGAGGCGATGAAGTCTCGCACGGTTACAGAACCCAAAACCTCCTCCAGGAAAATACAGTGGGAGGTGTAGTCCACAAAGTAAACAACCGGAGCAGAGATGCCTACAGAGGAGACAGAGAGAGACAGAAGTTTTCACTAAAACTGCAACGCTGCATTAGGATTCATCATTACAGGGTGAAGCTAGAGTTATTTTTATTGCTGAGGCAAACAGCTGATAGAAGCATATTTTAATTAAAGCAAACTTTCTTCTTCAGGTTTTAAGGCACTACTTCCACGTAAAGAATGACTTATAGTGTAGGGCTGCCACGAAGCGAATATGTGCAGTGGACTCATGTGACCTGCGCTGCAAAATGAGTCTGACTGAACTCAGGCTGCAGCGCAAAACATGAAAATATAGATTTGTGTTGTAACTGAGATTTACATAAAAATTGAGTCCATAAAGATACTGTGTAGCAATCCTGGTCATTAAAACAGCATATATTCCTCCTAATTTACCTTTAAATCCAAGTTCTCTAACAGGTATGTCTTCAGAAATAATCGTTTGTCTTATTACTCTTATAATTTCCTTTAAATTGACCATTTTCCTCTGCTGGCTGCTGTAGCACCAGGAAATCCCTGAACATTATTTTCGATGTCACTGTGAAGCTGAGATTCCCCTTTTTAATTACAGAGCAGGAGTTCCTCATGACATCAGTCCAGAGCAATAAAAAACAAGTTTTCACATCAGCACTCTCATAAACAAATCAAGCTTGTTGCCAGGTGAGAAACTGCAACAAAGCTTTTAAGATGGAAAATTTGAAAATAGCATTAACTCAACATTGACAAATTCCTCACTGTGACTCTTTTCGCCAGCCCAGGTCACATGTTTTCTACGAATTTCTCTTCTTATTTCCTAAACGTTTGAAGTAAAGTAATAAGTGTTTTTCTTCCCAGTTGGCCTCAGTCGGAGCTACGGTTTCAAGCTATCATGGCAGAAAAACAGAGTCTGCAGCTACAACAGTGTTGAGACATTATTAAAGTGTTTAAATACCAAAAGGAGTTTACATTATGGGAGTACTTCGAGATGGCTAACAATATAACGGTGGTTTGAACGTGCTGCCGATTTTGGTTTTGGTTTGAGAGCAGCAGCAGGAGAGTGATGAAGATTTCCAGCCGTCAGGAGGTGTTTGGACAAAGAATTGGGCAAAAATGGGACATATAGGCACTGAAATATTTTCTTTCAGCAGTTTTATTTAAAATACTATCGCTTAGAAAAGAGATGAGAAGGAAAATGGAGCAAAGCTGGTGAGGAAGGCAGATCTTAACAGGGGAAAACAACTCGACCCAACACCTGTCCTAGCCCAGCATTAATCAAACATGGGTCAAGTTTCCTCATATATTAATTCACTGGTACATGTGTTAAACAACGTGTCAGATTGCATTTAGCAGCCTAAAAGCCTTTCGGTGCTTTAGTTTATCCTGCCTGGGGAAACACATCTCAACACATAATGTGTGGGAATGTGCACACGTTAAACAAATTCTATTCTGTAGATTGTGTTAAAATGTAAACAAATAACATTCAAATCGGACAAATTCGTATATAAACAGAAACAGCATAAATACAATTAATGGGGGAGCAAGGACAGCTCTTTGCTGTGATGTTTTCATACAGATCAACTAAAATTATGCATTTTGATTTTTGGGTGGAAAGTACTTGTTTAGATTAAAAAGGTTTGTGTTCAGTCTTTTTTCTGCTCTCCAGTTTCTCATCAACATCAGGATGTCTCCATCACTGATGTCCCCGAACCTGGACATTCTTTGTTTTCAAACATGAGGACAGAATAACGAAAATATCCAACAAAGACAACATTACATGGTTCGTATGCCTTTTCTATGCACTTGAAGGATTTTCAGTAAAGTTGGTAAGAAACACAAAGAACCTGCCTGCCCTCCGACAGCGCAGAATGGACCGAACCTCCTGGACCGTCCTGCGGTGGGTCAGCTTCTCGTCCAGCTCTGGGTGTCGGTACCGTTTCGGGAACCTTTCCTTAACTATGGTCGGTTTTCCTAGAAAACGAGTTCGGTACAAGCGGGCTTCTGCCCCTTGTTTTACTAACTCTGCTGTAGACAGAAACTGAGGGTCCGCCATGTTTGAGCTCTTCTTCTTCTTCTACGGTGGCGGTCCGCTCCGTTTGATCGGCCTCTGCACACTGCCCCCCAGCGGCCACAGAGAGAGCTACAAGTCTTTATTAGTTAAGGTTAGGGTTTGACTGGACCATTTCTATGGAGTTAGATTTGTTTCACAATTATTCAATCAAAAAAAAAAATCATGTCAAACAAAAAAAGGAGTATTCAATCAAAAAAAAAATTATGTCAAACAAAAAAAGGAGTACTCAATCAAAAAAAAATCATGTCAAACAAAAAAAAGTGGACTCAATCAAAAAAAAAAAAATCATGTCAAACAAAAAAAAGTAGTATTCAATCAAAAAAATAATAATGTCAAACAAAAAAACATCTTAAAAACTTTTTAACCGTAAAAATATTTTTTTACGAAACAAAAATTTATTTAAAGATTTTTTTTTTTTTTGATTGAAGTCACTATTTTTTT
>NC_051433.1:28455087-28467657 GCF_001649575.2 Kryptolebias marmoratus | reverse complement strand
AAAAAAAAAAATCGACTCAACCAAAAAAAAGTTTCAAACAAAAAATTAGTGACTTCAATCAAAAAAAAAAATCTTTAAATAAATTGTTTCGTAAAAAAATATTTTTATGGTTAAAAAGTTTTTAAGATGTTTTTTTGTTTGACATTATTTTTTTGATTGAATACGACTTTTTTTTTGTTTGACATGATTTTTTTTTTGATTGAGTACTCCTTTTTTTGTTTGACATGATTTTTTTTTTGATTGAATACTCCTTTTTTTGTTTGACATGATTTTTTTTTTGATTGAATAATTGTGAAACAAATCTAACTCCATACATCTCAGAACATTTAACCGGTTCTCCTGAAACCAGGGAAGTGCTCTTCAACAGTGTGTTTAGGGTCATTGTCCTGCTGGAAGGTGGACCCAAACAAAACCTCAAATCTCTGACAGACTCGAAGTGTCTCTAAGGACTCTCTGTATTTTGCACTATCCATCTGACCAGTTTCTCAGTCTCTACTGCTGAAAATTATCCCCACAACATGACGCTCCCACCACCATGCTTCACTGTGGGGGTGGTGTGGTGATCATGTCTTGGCAGGTTTGTTGGGTAGGAATCATTTTCCTAATGGATTTAGATGTAATGGGTTTGCAGTATTTTTTAGAACCCAAACCTGTTCCGCTCTTCTCCAAAGGTTTGTGTCTGATCTGCGTGCAGAGTTCCTTGGTCTTCACGTTGTCTCTTGCTTGGTTGTAGCCCATACTACTAGGTGTCAGAACAGACATATATAAATACTGAAATCATTTGACAGATTGCCCACAGATAAATCATTTATGAGACTTCTGAAAGTAACAGCTGGCCTTCAAAGCAAAGAGGGTGAATGCGCCACTTTTTGGTTTTATCATTTTTAGAATTGTTTAAAAGTTGTTGCACCTGTCCACCCAAGTTCTAGAAACTCCAGGTGGCTTAATCTTCAGTTAGTGCCTGACTTGAATTAAAGTTCTGGTTCCTTTTTGTCCATCCGAAGCCACCTGGGTTCTGCTACTGGCTGCAGAACCGTCGTTCTTCTTAGAGACGCCCTGCACTGATGGCACAAACAACATGGACTGACACGTCCTGCTGCACCACTGAGCCAGACATGGAGTTACTGTGAAAGTTCGTTTTTTTTTATATTTAGCAATTAACAGAAGATCAATTTGTTGGTAGCCTTTTGATTTCCAGGAACAGAATTCTTCTTTAGGTTTTAGAGTTTGTCTATTTACATAACAAAGGGACAAGTTGTAGCATTAGACTTGATGATCTATTTGGTCTGTGAATGTAAAAATGAACCCGATTTCACTGATAAAACATTTATTTACAGATATTTTAGAATACTACTTCTCTACATCAATGTGTACATGTTCAGATTGAAAAAAACAAACCTGTATATACAGCGGCCTCTAAAAGTTACACTTTCAAACTGACACGAAAACACTGGGGTGAGGACTTAACTCAAGTGCTGTTTGACTTTACTGATTCTTTCAATTTGTTGATAAAAATCTCACTATTGAACAGCAACAGTCTCTGCAGGTGATCATCTGTACACAACATCGGCCTGCATTAAAGTGAGTAACTTGAAAGTAAATCCAAAAAAAAGGAAACTGAAACTAGCTTCATTCAGTCTCTTACTGGAACTGTGTAAACTTTGGTTAATTCTTAAAATCCAGAAAAGCCACTTGAAGGAATTCAAGGAACTGGAAAGCAGCATGTATGTCTGAGAACCTGAATGAGCCTGACGAGCCCACCTGGTGGCAGCAGACCTTCCATCGGGAAACAAAGAGATGTACAGAACATGGAGGTGCATATAAAAAAAAGACTGGTCGCCCGATGTGGTTTCAAAAGAAATCAGCAAAAAGAAGGCATTTAAAAGTATTGTTGTATTAAACTACATCTGGAACAGAGAACGGCACCAAACCTCGGAAATGCTCTGATCTGTGTCCACTCATCTGGGAAGGTAAATGAAGTTTTCATCAGGTCTCTTCAGTAGTAAACTGTACAGAATGTGCTCCTTTTGGCCCCAATGATTAACATCTGTTTGACCTTGGGCTGATGCTCCTTTGGACCCGTGCCTCCTCACCCACAGAGGGTGAGACTCACCCCTCAACCCCTCATATTCACTACAGTCCAGAAGGAAGATTAAAGAAAGATCTGTAGATTTTAGTTACACAAAACATTCATTTCAGATGTGAAGTTAACATGTTGCCACTTATCAGGGAAAAAAACTCTCTCTCAAGAAGACGGGGGCTGCTTGGATGTGGTGAGGGCAGGCTCAAAGACTGTCCGGGCGGGGCTCTGGTGGGACAGTCACTGAGGGGTTCCAGCAGCAGCAGGCACCGGCGTGCTCATGGCGTTGGTGGCAGCCGACAGCACTGGCGAGCCGGTGAGAGGCCCCAGGGCAGTGGAGGCTGGCAGGGCAGAGATACCTGAGGACGAGAGGACGAGAGACCAGAGACCGTTCAGTCTGCGTTTATAAACCCACTCAAAGCTCGGACCCAGGCTTTCATTTCAGTCCGGCAATAAAGTAACACGAGCAGACTTTGCTTGACAATTTATCATTACGAGTTCTTAGTGTTTCATTTCCCTCCTTACACTTTGATTTAATGGACAACAGAATAACAGAAGCTCTTCAGTGTCGCAGGAAAATCTCTAACAACCAAGACGACTTTCCGGTTTTAAAGTACCTGAATACTACTACTTCATTAAGACTCATTTTGCCAGAATGGGTCACATATGATGAGCTAAAAATGTCCTTACTGTGTTCAACAAAATCACATTGGACCCACCCCCCACCCCATCTCTTGCTAATTTTGTCTTATCGTGCAACACACAGCTTCCAAAGTTCACAGCTTGCTTATCCAGACTGAGATGTACATTTTGGTGTATTAATCCAAGGATTTAATTCAAAGCTGAGCAACAATGTACAAGATAAAAACATTTTACAGAAAAGTAATAAGCGTGCTTCAATCCTTATGCACTGGCACCCTTTATACTAATAATACAGCATTTTCCGCACAATAGGGCACACTGGATTATAAGACGCACTGTCAATGAATGACCCATTTTCAAACTTTAGTCATATATAAAGCGGAACAGACTATAAGGTGCAATAAGCAAAACAAAACAACCCCGTCTTTTATACTGCACCGACGTAAGCCTCAAGTATAAACGCCTCCACTGCGCGCCGTGCTCTAAGCCCTGCGTGACTATAACTGAGCCTTAATGCTGCCAGCGGTGCAGCTTTGTAGTTTACCAAAGTTGTACTGAAACATTATGACTTCTTACATATATAAGGTGCTCCGGATTATAAGGCGCACTGTTGTTTTTTGAGAAAATTGAAGGCTTTTAAGTGCGCCTTATAGTCGGGAAAATACGGTAATATTAATAATAAATTTTGATTTTCAGACCTAAAGTTAAGCCAACAAGGACCTCAGACAACATGGTGCCTCTTTTGGCCCAATTCCACCATAAAAACAGAAAAGAGACCTGATGAACACATTTATAAGTGATGCTGCTGGTTCAGCCTGCATTCTTTCATTCAATAAAATTAAAAATGTTGAAAAGAAACAGGCGATGGTAAAAGTTCTCACCAGTGATCATGTTGGCTGTGGTAACAGCTGGGTTCCCACTCGGCAGGTTGGCTGAGCCTGCCAAGCGAGACTGCTCTTTCACAATAGAGACTGTATGAACAAGAACAAAAAATAAACGATTAGTTTTCACATTCACTGCTATCATTTCAGAGCAAAAATGAGCAGAGCTTACAGAAGTAAGGATGATCCATGGCCTCGCGGGCAGTCAGGCGAGCCTGGTGGTCGTAGCGTAGGAGCTTATCGAGGAAATCCAGAGCCTCAGGACTGACCAGGTGCTGGTTCTCACTGTGGACAAACCGCTCCCACCGTTTACGAGAATGCCTGAGGACGAGAATAAAGATTTCATGAAACAAACATTGGACTGTGCACCAAATGGGATAGCTTAAAAAGTCCATGTAACATCATGTTCTGGTGCTAGAAGGCCCACAAATCTGGACAGAAATAACATAAATCACAAGGGATTTTTTCACTGTTTCAAAGCGGAGCAGTCATTTTAAAATGCACTGATGCTGGGGGCCTTTTTTTGTACGCTACAGTTTCACAACAGAGCGCAGGCTTACGAAGTTGTAGCCGATTTTTACAGAAATCAAATTGTTTTTAAAAAAAGTTCTAACAGGAACATGACAAACTGATGGTTAGCTGCTCATTGCAGCAGGAGTACAGGATGGCTCCCCTCATCCACCAATGAAGGCCAACCAAGCTGCAGGAGAGGACACACGGACTGGGACGATGTCCTGCAGGGTGGAGACCCACCAAACACACACGTGAAAGGACACGGAGTAGCTGCCTAAACCTACTCATTGACACCACTGGGGTGATAGGTAGGATTTTCTATGTCTCTATTGCCTTTTCTGGTTCTGTGGGGTTCTGTGGTTCACGGCTGCGGCTCTATCACTGTCTGGAGTCTGAATGCTGGTGGTTAAAGCTGCAGCTGGCAGCTCTTTGCTCCCAGGCCAGTGGTTACAGCCGCAGACACCAGGATATTACTGTTTTGAACGATCACAATTTAAAAGTAGAAATATGTGAAAATGACACTGGTTGCAATAAAGAGTTTTGGAGTCCTTGGACTTGATGAAGAGCCATACAAGTGCAGGCCATATACCATTTCCCATATGCCCTTTAAAGTGAGGTTTTTCTTTATTCAGGAGTTAAAAGAGAAAGCAACCAAGAAAACTGGAGGTTGTGGTGAGACTCTAGTTTAAGGTTGGGATGTAAAGACTAGACCAGATCAGGAAATATATCTAACATAGTTTTAGTTGTGGTGAGAGATGCTTGGTTTTAGGACAGAGGATTGTGCTGTAATGACAGCCTCAGTGCTATAAACTAAATGTTACATTCTCTGTGCCCCTCGATGGCAGAAATACGTCAGCAGTTTGAAAGAAGCACCACACAGGAGTAAAAACCAGTGAGCGTGACATGAAGGTGGGTGAGTATGAGGGGCTTAGTGAAGGTTCATGTTTTCAAGACAAGCAGACAGAACAGAGGAAGCAATGAATGTGACCAAATAACTAAATTGTAAAAACCAGAGGAAGAAGACAGCAACAATGTAGGACCTAATGACTGATTCTGAACTAAATGAAATCCAGCACAACCAATATCATATCAGCGCAGGAACAACTCCTACCTTCCCAGGATGTCGTTGAAGCGAGGCTCCAGCTCAATGCTGTATTTATCAATGTAGTCATAGAGGTCTTCTGTCCCCAGAACCTTTGCTATTCTCACCAACTGTGAGACGATGACCAGCACAGACAGACATGAGAGTTAGAGGAAACACAGGGGGCTGGTTTCACTAAACAAGAGACGCTAACCAATGAGAATCATTATTCCATGCAACAACACTGAAATATGAACATAAGACACAAACAGAAGAAGAGACAACTGTGTGTGTGTGTGTACCTGATCGTAGTTGTCGTGCCCATGGAAAAATGGCTCTTTCCTGAAGATCATGCTGGCCAACATACAACCTAAACTCCACATATCCAGGCTGTAGTCATACATCTGAGACACAAACAGTGGAGTTAAACAAACTGACATCTACTGAGACACTTTCAATAAAAATTACACTGGAGGAAAAAAACAAGTCCCTCTCTATATATACTAACAGCTGAGATGAAGACAATTATTCTACTACTACTACATAAAACCCTCAAAAAGATGTTTTCCCCCTGATCTAGGTCTCAAAGCTGATGCAACAGTGGCTGACAGCTCTGTGAGAGAACTGAGGATAACTAATGAAAAGTGGACACTGTTTTCTACAAACACTTTGTTGCACACTTTCTTTTGCAAGTGTCAGATACACGCTTTCATACTGTAGCAAAACAAAGAAAACTTCAGTTATAGAATGCATACACAAGGGTTCCACACGCCTGCAATGACTGCAGCCATTTTAAGATTAAATGTGCCTCCAGAACATTTCAAAGACATTCAAAGTTTCTGTGAAATGAGAGCGTGGACGTGCGACTCAGGAGAGGACAGCGAGAACCCCCGCCAACGTGAATGTCTGATTAATGAGAGGCTTTTAATGATTTACCTCAACTGTTCTTTTTCCAGTGGGGAATGATTATACAGCATGAATCAGTGTTAAAAACAAGCCCCCCCCCACACACACACACACACACACACACACACACAGCCGTACCTGATAGTCCACCAGCAGCTCGGGTCCTTTGAAGTACCGAGAAGCAACTCTGACGTTGTACTCCTGTCCTGGGTGGTAAAACTCTGCTAGGCCCCAGTCGATCAGGCGTAACTACACACAAACACAACACAGTGACATTAAGTCATTTATTGCCCAACACTGGATTCTAACAACCGAGACGCAGCCAACGTGTTCTCTCTGACCTTACGGTGCTCATGATCAATCATCACATTATGTGGCTTCACATCTCGATGCATGATCCCCATGCTGTGGCAGTAGTCCAGCGCCTGCAGACAACAAACAAAGTCCTGATGACCGACACGTAGCGCAGGTCCTACGAGAGTGAACTCTGACAAACATGTGATGGGTGATCTGTCCATCTTGGAGGAAAAGCAAAGAAAACTCACCTTGAGGATCTCATACATGTAGAACCGAATGTCGAAGTCTGTCAGTGTCTGGTAAAGTTGCTAAAGAACAGAATTATGTCAGTAAGAAAGCTACACACACATCTATAGCAGCCACAACAATCACTGAGGACAAATGTGTTGTTCAGGATAAAAACAGTGTCCGAGTTCTAGCCATTTTTGTGCTTCCTACGGTCAACTGACCGTGGCAGCCATCTTGAACTGGGTTGTCTCTACAAGTGCATTTGTAGACATACACCTAATGATTACTTTCTGAAATTTTCATTCAATCTGTCCAGTGGTTCATAAGATATTTAACTTTTAAAATAGAAATGCAAGGTCATTTGTGTTCAGAGTACAACTTGGGGATGAGTCTCCACCACATCAAATATCTGTAAATCTGACAGCATTCCAACATTTTCTGTATTTTCTAAGGTTGCTTGGCTGCGGTGGCCTTCTTGAAAGAAGCAGACTTCAAAACTTAAATCAGTTGTTGAAATACATCTGATTACTTTCAGAAAGGTTAATTAAAATGTGTCCAGTGCGAGATGAGATATTTTGCTAACCACAGACTAATGAATACATGCACACAAAAAACATGCTCACTCTTTTGCCTTTAAACTGGAAAAAAATAATAATAATGGGTTCTTACCTTAAAGTCTGTGTTATTCACATGCTCAAAGACCAGGGCAGGTGTACGGGACTGAAAGAGATCAATGTTATTGGTTGAATATGCTGCAGTCCGAACACTGACGTCTGATTGGTCTAAACCTGACACCTGACTGAACTACGCTGAGGCCAAGTCCCAACACGCTGAACTCCATTCAGCTCCTGCTCACACAGAAAGAGTGGCGAGAGACTGTTGCGGCCATTTCACCATCTCAGACCCTAAAGGCATAGTTCAGATATTTTGAAGTGGGGTTCTGTGAGAAGGTTATAAAAAATATCTCACCTCTCACCCTCTTGAACAACCTCAGTTTGAAAACTGAACACAGCTAAGACCAAAGTGCATCGCTGCCGTCTTGAAACGGCTCCAATGTCAAACGTTTCATTGCTAACCAATCAAACACTCTTTTACAAACCTCTACATTGTCATCAATTTTGCATTAGTTATTTACATGAAAATCTGTAGTTATTTACAAGTGCACATAGCAGCAGCGAGCTGTAGCACTTCCTGTGCAGCCTGGGGGTACTTCCTGCAGGAACACCACCATATTTCTGCAGTGTGGAACTGGTGGTGATGAAAATAACTTTGAGCCGTTTCAAGCTGGCAGCGATCCACTCTGGGCTCTGCTCCATCCAGGCAGACTTAAACTCTTTCTCCAAACTGAGATTGTTCAAAAAGCTATCTACAACACCTTAGATATTGTGAAAAAAAACCCAGACAGGACTGAGAATGAGTTGTAATTTGCTGCAGTCATATCACAGAGAGGAGGCAAACAGCCCCGTGGTGCAGTTTTATGGGACTTAGCTTCTTACGCATCATTTACCAACACAGCAACATTTTGTTTGGTTGACTAATCTCTGCTGGGGGTCAGGGGCTCCTACAGCAGGGCTCTCCCCACGGTTTGAAAATCAAGAAGAAGAAAAATATTTAAGTTGATTACTTTTGTCCATTTCTGTTTTTTATGTTATATAACATTATGTATTCAAAACATAAAGAACCATCAGGCCCAGAAACCCGTCACGGTCGGACACAAGTCCTGCGCTTATCCTTTTTGGTTTTTGACTCTTTGTTACAAAAGGCAAATTTTTAAATTCTTCAATACTGTTTGCCCAATAACTCATGTAATAAGAAAAAAAGCAGAGATTTGGATTCTTTCTCCACAGGTTTGCTTCAATAACTGATGAAGACGATGTGTTCAGTGTGAGTTTTGCTTTGAATTGGAGTACAGTATCATCATGTGCCTGATTTGTCAATCGAAAATGTATGTAAACAAAGATATGAGGCACACAGAAGTGAGGCTGTAAATAAATACTAAAATGACGATCAATATTAAAATTTAGTACCTATAAATAATCTGTGGAGTTAATTGATGGCAGCAGACATTGGTCATGTCAAAAGTGTCAAAACTACTAAATGTTTCCGTCATACTGTTCCTACGGTTAAAATGATTTAAATAGAGACAAAGTGGGGCTTTTCTCTGATCTGGTCACATGAAGCACCAAGCAGAACACCCCCTCTCCTACGTGTTGCTGAGATGTGTAGAAAATAAATGAATAAATACATATTACAAAAAAAAGAAGCTGATTCAGGCTTACCAAACACCCAACTAATTAATTACCAATGTCTGCATGTCAGGGTCTCAGCAGGTTCTTTGACAAGAGACCTCAGGCCAGGACACCAGACTGGCCGCCTCGGTGGGATTTCTGACTGAACCGTGGAGGCAAAGGGGGGCAGACACCTCTGTGCTGCGAAGCAAGGCAGTAACAGAGCTGAAACCATCCACAGGTGGAAAGATAGGCTGGCTTTACAGCTCATTGATGCAATGAAGTGATGGCTAATGGTCAATGCGACCACCGGACATTAAACGAATGATGTATTTTTGGAAGATCAATGATGATCTACAGCAAGTTCGCATTTAGTTTAAAAACTGTGATGAGGTACGCTTTCTGTGACCACCCGTCCCCAGGATTTCAAACCAAAAGCAACATAGTACAGATTCATTTTGGAGGAGAACTCTCCATTATTTTGTATTACTTACTAAACTTCCTCCTCTTTATACTGAACATGAAAAAAAGAAAGTTTATAAAACGTTATGACAAAGACGTCCGGCACACATTTAATGCGTAGAACAAAGAGTTCTGCTCGGCACCTTTTTCAGCTCTGCGACGCTCACTTTGCCTCTGAAAGCTGATTTTAAACAGTGTCAACAGATTCACCTGTGTTCTGTCACTCTCCTAAGTTATAGTTGAGCTTTAACATTCAACTAGAAATACATTTACTTAGTAATATTACATGTCGGCCCATTTCTACTACACAATCTTCTGTGTACAACTGCTATAAACTAGCAGCTGAATTTAAATGAAGGCATTCAAAGAAACACTATTGCTTTATTTGGATACAGTAATACTATGGTACTGCTCAAACTCAGTAAGGATAAATTCTTATACTGTAACTAACAAGTTAATCTTTGTTGTTATAGTAACACTTAAAAAAAACTGATTGATTTTTTCTTATTTCCCATCTCATCATTATTGTGTTATGTTGCACTGTTGTAGGGAGAGCCCCAACACATTAATACTGTAAAACTACATGTATAAGCATCTAGCTATTATTACCAGAGTACTTACAAACACATAAGTCCCAAGACCAAGAGAAATCAACAAGCTGACACAGGTGGAAGGATGGCAACGCTATCGGTACAGCAGTCAGATTTCAGAACTTTCAAGTTAAAATGTCTAATTTCAATCCAAAGAACTCAAAGAAATATTCAACAAAGTCAACGGTCTTGCAAAGAATACTTACTACGGGGTCTTTTACAATGTCGATGAGGGAGATTATGTTGGGACCTCCACGCAGATTTTCCAAAATCTTGATCTCACGCTTGATTTTCTTCTTCTTTACAGGCTAAAGGAAAAAGGATAAAACAATATTAGACAGATGACACTGAATCATTTAATGAGGGGTCACGTCATGGTGTAGACGTACCTTGAGGATCTTAACCACCACCTTCTCGTTATTGGTGATGTTAATTGCCTCGAAGACTTCACTGTACTTCCCACGTCCTAACTTACGCACCAGCTGAAAGTCATCCTGGTTTCTTTCAGGAAGAAATCAGAAACATTATCTGACAGGCAGAACGAGACAACCGATGCCATGAACAGATCTCAAAGATATTTACCCCCATTCAACTACGTGGGACTCGTAGTCCCAGTACTCCCTCGGCCGGTGAGTGTTGACCTCCGTGTACACTCGTGCCCGGCTTGGCACGGGTCCTGACATGTCGGACAGCTTGGCAGAGATGGTGGGAGATCCGACCGCAGGAGATGGTTTGATGGGAGGGTGAGAGTGACAGGAGAGAAAGGAAAGGCAGGGGGGGGTGATTAGGGGTTTGCCTGAGGACGGGGGGAAGGGGAGGGGGAAGGGACCCCAGAGGGATCGTGGGATGGCTGGAGAAAAAGGGAAAGAAATTTCAAAATAAGAAACTTTATTTCTGACGTAGTCTCCAAAGATGATTATCACAGTCCACAGCTTTATATTTTAATTCATTCGGCCCTTCCTGAATCCAAACATCAACTTCTTTATGCTTTTGTTTAATAAAATACAGACTACAGCTTTAGTTTATACAGTAAATTGAAGCCTTCCTGTGCAGAAGCAGAAAGAATGATCAGTTAAAACAGTGTTATCTTGTGGTGAGACTGAATGTAATTCTTCATAATTAATGACAAATCTAACAAGTTTAAAGACAAACCTCAGGTTCTTTAAAGACAAGAAAGACAAACATATTGTTCCAACAGCTGTAGGAAATTCAATACGTCTGATATCTAAATATTTCTGATTTCACAGAAACAATGTGTTCAGCTTTAAAGAATGACAGGTAGATAATTTGAATAAAAAGCTGTCAGTAGTTTTAAAGCATCTCTTTTTATTCTCAATTATAACCTTATTTGTCTGACAATAAAACAGAAAAATAAGTAAAGATCAATTTCAGTAGAAATGTGTAAGAAGATGCAGAAGAGATGAGTAACAAAGTGCAGATATGATGAACACGTCTGGACTTTTTCTGCAGAATTTATCCGCGGCTTCTTCTTCAAACTCTATCTTTACATATCATTAAAGACGTTTTAAAAGTGGACCAGTCAAGTGTAAAACAAACAAATAAACACGTTTAACCTAGATAAACCCCTAAAACTTAACTTTCCCAAGTTCTCAGCAGCAGTTAAGGACTGATAGTTTGTCGTTAATGAACGTAACGTGACCACACGACGCTCCGCGTCTGGAAGCTCGCCACACATCAACCCTCATGTGTTCACACATTTATTCATCCACTGAGTCGAGTCTTTACGTCTTCCCACGGGTCAATCGGGAGCTTCATGTAGATGTTTCACTCGTCTGAAACGGTTTTTTATTTTATCAGCAGCTGAGATATTGGCTCCGAGCGGGCCCTAGATGCTAGCTTGTTAAACTATTGGCGCCTCACACAGATTTCCATATGAAAACATTCCGGTCGAATAAACAACATGTAGCCGATATTTACCCCCTTAGTTAATCCGAAGAATGAAATCCTTCCCAACTAGCTGTGGAGCCAGCAGTCCTCGCCACCGTCCGTCTCCAATGTGCCCGGACCTCGGTGTGATTTCTGCTGTATCAGAGACAATATGGCCGACCAGTAATAGGCCGAAACCCGCTACGGCAGCCGAGGAGGGACACGCGTCTGTAAACTTCCACTACAGGCTGGAGGTCCACACAGCTATGTGACATTTGTGTGGAGCTCTTCTTATAAAGATAAATCAGATTAATCTAAGCAGTTTAAAACCAAATCAAACAAGGAATTATGAAAAAAATGGATAAATTAAATCGTTTGAGATTTTTATTGAAAATAAGGAATATCATATTTGGTTTAGTATCACTTGGATGAACTCACGTCTCCAGCTAAACAAGTGAAGGGTAGAGGAGGATGAGGAGGGACCCATGCAGCACCAGAACCCCCTTCTCTTCTTCTTTTTCTCTTTCTCTGACATTTGTTCCTGTTTTTCTTGCGATGGCATCAGATTTTTCTCTTCGTCTTCCTTTCGTTTCGGACCGGTTGGAGTTTTTTTCCTGCGTTTCTTCTTTTTCTCCTGCTTCGGTTGAGTCTCTGGCTCCAAATCATTTCTCTCTTTGTCCACTTCTTGCTTTTCTTCCTCCATCTGTTTCTTCTTCTCTCCATCATTTCTTCCCCTCTCCTCCTCAGAGTTTCTGTTTTCTTTCTCCAGTTCTTC
>NC_051433.1:28449640-28454987 GCF_001649575.2 Kryptolebias marmoratus | reverse complement strand
CTAAATGATGAGAAGAACTGACGCCTGACCACACTTTTTAAAGGACAGAATGAATCTGTGAGGGTGAATATTTGAAATATGTTTCTTTAGGAATAAAAACCTGATCAAGGTTTGTTTTGTTGTTTGTTGTGAAAAGCAGCTGGATTTATATAAAGTCTCCAATGTTGAGAGAATCCATCAGGTCGTGGTTTTAGGCTGTCTTCAAATCAACTTGGAATTTCTGTTCTTCATTTTAAAGAAACATGGAAATAAAGCCGAACATTTTCAGTTTTGTGGTTTTATCTCCCACCAAATTAACATGTAAGCTCCTCCTTTGGACCTTTTTATGTCTCCATGTTAGCAGAAAAGTGGTGTTTGTAGAAAAGTAAGGAAACAGACCTGTGGACATATTTTACATGACAGAAAATAATGCACACGTGTACAAACATTATATTCAGTGTGTGTTCAGCAGCAGGTGATGATATAAAAAGATTGTGTTGAGAGTGAACAACGGTCTGAAATGAAATGCTCCCCGAAGTAAAACTCTCTTCAGGGCCCTGTCCAGCCTCCGTATGCCCTGACATGTATTTACTATTTTGATGCTTCAGGATAAAACTTATAGTGGTGACTAGTTGGAGACACTCATATGCAAGAGAAGAAAAGAGTGAATTAAGTCTTTGTTTGTAACTGCAAACAAATTGTGACATTCACACAACCTTCCTTCAAATGATTGTTTTCCATTTCATTTTGTGTTGCAATTTAGTCACAGAGCTAAGGCCAAAATAAAGAAATAAAGAAACAAAAATTTGCCAGCACAACAACTTAGTGGTTAGCACTGTTGCCTCACAGCAGTAAGGTCCTGCGTTCAAGCCCTGGGTTGGACTTGGACTCTTTCTGTGTGGAGTTTGCATGTTCTCCTCATGTTTGTGTGTTTTTTCTCTGGGCACACCTGTTTCCTCCCACAGGCTAAAAACATGAATGTTAGGTTGCGTTCAGGCCCAGGCCTCCCTTGAAACAGAGATTTGGGATCTCAGTGAGATTTAGCAGGTTAAATAAAAGGTAAAAAAACAAATAATTGTGATTGTAATTCTCGTGATGCACCCACCAGATGTCGCCCTTGTCAAGTCCATTTATCACAGACAGCTTCAACATAAATATCTGTTGTAGTCACCTACAACAGATTACCAATAAATTCAATGAAGTTTTTGTTTCCTCCATTGAAAAACTCACTAGTAAATTGAAAGTCTCTACTATTAAACTGAGACAGTTAAAGGTTTGTAGGGTTGTGAGGAAGATAAGGTGGACAGGGAAGAGGGCGGGTGGTGGTATAAGGCGAGGACAGACGGATCAGGAAGACGGCACAAGTGTGTGTCAGGAACCTTGGGCTTCTAAATTAAACTCTCTCCAGGGGGAGACACAGCTCTGACTGCTCCTTCACATCAACAGGCCTGAACACACAAGCTTACCACAACCTCTGAACCCCACTCACCAGTCCCCTGCCAAAACACATACACATACAGCACAAACACACACACACACACACACACACACACCTAAAGCACAGTGTGTACAAATCCCTCTAGACCTGTACATAGCCATACACATGAAGTCTTTCAGGAATAAAAATAAATGACCACGGTGACTGTGCCTAAAATAACTCGAGGCTCACACAAACATGTACTTACTGCACACACACACGCACATACATATACACACAGTATACAAAGGCCACTGCACATCCACAGACTCACCTGAACCCCAACACACTCCCAACTGCCAGAGCAAACAGAAAAAAAGAAGATATGGGCAGGATGTGAACTGACAAGCCAAGGTTGGTTTGATGATTACACACACACCCCCACAAACACACTGTCAGTTTCTATTCAATGTTTTAGTTTTGAATTCAAGAAAATGTTTGCAGGTTTCTGCCTCACAGACACAACAAACAACACAAATGCTTCAGGACCACAGAGGGGATTCTGGAAATCTTTTAAGGTGTAAAGTAAGGAGGTAAAAAAACAACAACATACAAACAAAAAAAGCAAAAACCAAATCAACTGTCATGTCTGCTAATTCCAAGTCCGAATGACATAAAGCTATATACAAATTAAATCTCAACTCTATTACAGTAACTCTCTGGTGGAGTTTCAAGTTACTGAAGCTGAGTCCAAAGTAATTCTCAAGATCTTTACTGCAAATTATAATTGAAGTCTCTGTGTCCTAAAGGCCAGGTCCACTACAGTCCACTAGGTCAGACAGGAATGAAGTCCCAGGTATCAAGTCCCTGATGCCAAGACTGAAACAAATCTGTCTGTGATGTCAAAAAGTCAAGTCCATATTTATCAGTGTCAGGGGAAGTTATTAAACTTTAGACTTTTGAAATGGGTTTCTGTTGAGTTGTTTTCAGCTGTCATTATCTTACCTAGTAGCTGTGAGTCATTTACAACACATACTGTAAACACTAACAAATTGCATGAGATGACACATAAAGTTATTTTTAAAGTTTTACCAAAGCTGCTTTCACTCCCTCATTTCTCAACATAAGATGATCTTAACTTAAAACTCAGGCAGATAAGTTGGCAAGTAATATACATTCCCATGCAAGGAATACTATGCTTTTAATTTACTTTATATATTATTTTGGTCTTCATTTCAAACCTTTATTGTAAAAGTTTCAATTTAAGCTGTTTTATGTTCGCTCAGGAACTTCCGTTTGCTTTTTTTGTTGAGATGCCATTGATAGAATATGTTGACTGGTTGAGAGGTTTTGCAGTAAATGTCTTTTAACTTGTATGTGCACCACAAGGGGTCAAGGTTGTGTTTTAGCTGAAACTCAAAGCTGTCTGTGTGGACGAACTCGTTCAGCATAACTGGCCTGTGTTTCCCACACACAGCTAGAAATGTTGCTCTAATTGGCATCACTCAGCGCGTACACACACCTCTCTTACACCTTCTTGGTGAATAGAGCGGGGAGAGTTGAGCACAGGAAGCAGCTTGGAGGAGTGAGGGGTGAGGCTGAAGAGGGTGCTGCTGTGGGAGGAGGACAGAGGGGAACAGTGGGTCCTTTAAGTCCACACAGGGAGACAGCGGGGTCAGTGTGTTTGGTCTGGCCGAGTTTCACCCATCTCTCCCTCTCACTTTCTCGCTCTCCATCCCAGGAGCTGCTTCTCATTAAACCTATTTGCTTTGGCTGACTCACAGTGCCACTTAGCAGCAACACGCGTGTCCACGTGCATGCACGTTTCTCACGCACACACGCATGTGCAGTTTGTGTTTGTTTTGGCAGAGACTAGGTGCCACTTAGCAGAGCCTCTAAACGCCAGCGATCAGCCAAACACACCGGCTTATTTACTTTTACCAAGCTTGGACACACTTCTACAGAAACACACACACACACAACTAGAAACATTGAAGTCTACTTAAAAGCTTAATGCAAAAAATGTTGGTTTTTTTTATCATATATGTTTAACCTTCTTCCCTTAACAGCATGTATGTCATTGTTGCTGCTTGTGTACAGCGACGATGATCTTTAAAATTAAAGTAAAAAAAATGCAGCCTTCTTTGAAGAAATGCATATCGCCAACCACCTTTCATGACAGAGTTTTAAAGAAAGATCCTTTTATGTTGAGAGATGATGGAGTTGTAGATCAAACTTTGAAAATAAAGTTACAAACAATCTTATGCAATATCACAAGATTTCTTGACATCTGTTAGTGCTCAGTGTATTTGATGTGAATGACTCTGCATCACATTTTCAGTTATTATCTGTAAAACTGACCAAGTTGTAGCCATTTTTGTGGTACTTAAAATTGATCAGCTGTGGTGGCCATCTTGAATGTGATTAATTCTAAATGTTAATCAGCTGTAAATGTACGTCTTTACTTTTTTTTGAAAGTTTATTTAAAATCCATTCAGTGGTTCATGAGATATTTTAACAGTTAATGCTAAAGTTTTGAGTAAAGATCTTGCACAATGTGTAGCACTCTAAGAATAAATTGGGGGTCAGTCTCAACTACTACCACACCAAATCTTAGCTCAATATCTGTAAAATTGGCCAAGTTATAGCTATTTTTGTGTTTGGTCATTTCAGTTGTCCATGGCAGTCATTTTGGATTGGGTTGTCTCCAAATGTTAATCAGCTCTGTATATACATTTAATAATTACTTTCTAAAAGTTTTAATAAAATCCATTCAGCAGTTCACAAGTTATTTTGCTAACAGACTGGCAAATGCATACATGCAAACACACACGGACATGGGTCAAAACATTATCACCTGCTTTTTTGGTGGTGGGCTCTATTTCAGTCAAAACAGGGTTGCTGGGGCAGCAGCTTTAAGCAAAGTTTCTCAGACATCCCTCTCCCCAGCTCACCTAGGGGACTCCAAAGCATTCTCAGGCCAAGTGTAAGACGTAATAGCTCCCGCAAGTCCTGCATCTGCCCTAAAGTCTCCTCTCCATAGGGCATAAGTGAAACATATCCCCTTAGAAGGCATCCAGAACCACCACAGCTGGTTCCTTTTGAAGCAGAGGGCCAGGGACTCTGAGCTCCTTATCTCTAAGGTTGTATCTCACTGAGCTGCAACTGGTGGAGACTAATTGGCAAACAGCATTGGCAAGGGAGTCTCCAAAATGTCCTGAAGCATTCATAGAGCTTCTCAGTTTCTTTGCACAAGTCACTGTCTTGCTGCTTGAATTTTGAACAAGTTCAAAATAATTGTGTCAGGGTTTCAGTCCTCCCCCCCCCTTCTGCAGGTGGAAAGCTGGATGTGAACCGTTCCTCTGCTGAAGGCAACTCTCCCCATTTGTGACAAGTACGGACAGTTGAGATTCAATCTCTCTGATGACACACCTACTATTTAGAACTGAGCTTTAACATTTTGTTGTTGTTATTTTTGTTGGGTTGTTGAATGTTGCTTGGTAAAGTATTAGTTACCTGTGCTCTTTCTAGTTTTTTGTGTTATGACCAATTCCTTCATTCCTTGTGATTACACCTTTCTCACTCAGGACCTCCCCATTCTCCTGACTACCAAAAAGAAAAAGGTAAGCCCAGTCTGCCTACCTGGAAACCTCCTAGCTGTCTGCTCTCCCTTGTTGCTCTCATCCACCACTCTCTGCCTCATCTTTACCCAAGCTGGACTCCTGGAACCCCTTACCTCTGGAAACCTGCAAAGAGAAAGAAATCAGCAACTGTTCATCCCAGAAAATGATTATTCTGGAAATATGCTGGTGTAGATTCTCAGTCATCCAGGCCATGGTAAATTCAAAAAAAGTTAAAAAACAAAAACAACTGGACTTCTATTCTGTAGCTGAAGACGTTTCGCTTCTCATCCGAGGAGCTTTCTCAATTCAGAAACAGAGAGTGTGGAGT
>NC_051433.1:28440544-28446355 GCF_001649575.2 Kryptolebias marmoratus | reverse complement strand
GCCGCATGCCGCTTGGACTGCCGGTACCCGTCAGCTGCTTCCGGAGTCCCACAGGCCAAAAATGCCCGATAGGACTCCTTCTTCAGCCTGACGGCATCCCTCACCGCCGGTGTCCACCAGCGGGTTCGAGGGCCACGACAGGCACCAACCACTTTGCGGCCACAGCTCCGATAAGCCGCCTCAACAATGGAGGCACGGAACATGGCCCACTCGGACTCAATGTCCCCCGCCTCCTCCGGAACATGTTCGAACAAACCTTTAATTTAGTTTCTGTAATTCTACAGCTGTACTGACACCTGCCCAGGAGCTCTCCTTGTGACAGAAAACATCTCAGGCTAGGTCCATGTCTAACCACACCAGTCATTTAAAAAAAAGAAAAAAGAAAAGTCCAAATCTGCCCATCTTCATTACATTTCATTAAGAAGTAGGAAGCAGATCGATTAGTAAATTGACAACTTTTAGCTCAGTTCTCTCTTCACAACAGATCATCATCCCAATCTGCCTCTGAGTCCCGCTCGGTTCTACCCCACTCATAAACAAAACCTCAAGACACTTGAACTCCTCTACTTACTGCAGTTTTTTCATTTCCAAAACTGAGGTGGTAATCCATCCATCCAATCCGCCTCACACTTGGAGGCGCTGATGTTTTTATCTTTCTTGTCAAGTAAAATATCATCTGTCAATTGGAACTTTGTTTTTATACTAAAACAATGATTATCACCCAATGAATTACATAGCTTTAGAATATAATATATTTTATACACAAGACCACCAACATATAGTCGGACATATTCTTGCCATTTCCTTTTGATATTCAAAATAAGATCCTGCTTAAGGGCACTGCCATGTTGTATTTGTGGAACCAGAGTCAGCGCACTTTGGATGTGGGGCTGTAAGCCCTGCCAACTCCACCACACACAATCATGATGCTTCTTAGACATTATATAGCTCATTACAACCAAAGGAATTTGAGAAATGAACTCCATAAATCAACAGAAATCATCAACAATCCAAAAACATTGTTGCCTTTTGATGGGGGCAGTAATAAAAGCAAGTAGATTAGAAACTAAATCCTTAAACTCTAGTTCAAAATTTTAGTTTTAATATTGTGAAACTATAGTGTTTTTGCACAAAATTATCATATTGCTAGAATCTCAGAGCAGTCCACATTTAGTTGCATCTATGGAGACAATTTCGCAATGGTGCCCAAACAATTAAGGTAATCATTGAAAAATTATCTGATGTGTTTTTTTTTTAGTCAGGAAAAACTCATTTGTTTTCATGGACTTAAACTTATAATGCAGTCAGTCTGCAGGGGGCAGTCTTAACTGTTTGAGCTCCAACTTCTTACAGTCCATTTCAGTCAGTTTTGCAGATATTGAGCTAAGATGTGGTGGGGAAGTAGCTAAGGGTCATCTCTAACACAAAGAGTAATTCACATTGTGTGACATTTGTCAGTTAACAAAATATCTTATGAACTCCTGAACAGATTTGAATGAAACTCTAAGAATGTAATCATTGAATGTATGTCTACAACTGAATAACTTTTGGAGTCACCCCATTTCAAGATTGGCCAGCACAGCTAAACAACCTTAGCCAACACAAAAAAAGGCTCTAACTCAGTCAGTGGTACAGATATTAATTTAAAATTTGATGTGGTAGTAGCTGAGTGTTCTTCACAACACATACTCTGAGCAAGAGATCTTGGATAATATTTTCAAGTTTTGACCGAATCAGATGCAAGTCTGTTATTTCTCAACATAAGATAATATTCATCTAAAACTCTGGCATAAAAGATTGATACGCTTTTCTTCAGGGAATGCTAGGCCTTTTAATAAATTTATGTTGCTGGAAGAGACAGAAAAATTAGAATTTAACACATAAGATCATTGTTTGTTGTGTTTCCACTCTGGTGAATACTGAAAGACATTAAGTTTAGATAGACTTGATATTACCACTTAAAGAGCCACTACACTCTACAACACACACTTCATTAACTGTACACACTCTGAACACTTAGCAGGTAACATACTGAGTGTAATTTGGACCCCAACCCTTAATTTTCTGTCTGGAACAGACTGTGGAAGGGCTGTGGAGAGCATAAAGCCCCGTTAGGTTTCCCAGCACACACACACACACACACACACACACACACACACACACACACACACACTAAGAATAACAACAACAATACCATCATTCTTAGGATTTGGCATGTGCACATGCATTCATGCAGACAAATGTGTATGGCACATACTATGTACACTCAAACTCACAAACACACATCCAGACAGATGTGGCTGTGCCTCCAGTGGTGATAAAACTATTGTAGACAGGTACAATGGTCTCTCTCACTAACGTGTACAGATAACTGGACTGTGAACACACCCTGCATTCAGTGCTCACTAGAGCAGTGTTTTCCAACAGGAGCCAGGCAAAGTGCTGCACTGTGGTCAAAAATATTACCTAATGTTGGTGGATAAAAACCAACAGCTGCTTGTTTTGGGGGGAAATGGGAAACCCTTGTATGGTGAGTTTATGCTATTTTTGGGCTGCTCAAGCACTCCTAAAAATTAAGACAGGACCCCTGAAAAAATAAAGACACTATCATTATTATTTTCTGAGGGCATGTAATCCTCAAACTTTAGATTTACCAAATAGTTTTGAGAGATGGAATAAATGGTGACAAGCCCAAACAAATCATTAAACTCGGATTTATTTCATAGCAAAATCAAACTTAAGCAAGTCACAAATTTGAATACGAAACCTTTTTTTATTTTGAAGGCAACCATTAACAATTTTTCATTTGAGCAGACTCTACAGGTAAACAGAGTTCGAAGATGCAGGTTATTCCAAGAAATGTCAGCCCACCCCCAAAAGAGTAAGACTGATCAAAAATGTAGAGTTTTTAACCAGATGTGGATATGTCAGTGGTAATTTAGGTCTGGTGTTTAGTTTGGATTAACTTTCCTCTCTTTGACTCTGTCTAAATAACATCAGTGTAGTTTCACCAAAAAGCATAGTTGCCTTTATTTATCCGATTCAATCAGCAACTCTTCTCTGCCTTTACAGCAGCTCTGTGTCAGTTCAAAGGGATTTGTTAAATGGTTGAGGAGGAGGACAGTCATCAGTCATGCTTAAAGGTGTGTAAACAGGTTAGTGGTACATATAATAAAGCTATCAGGCCTTTCTGTTAACAATTACATGTATATAATGTGATTTTTTTTATTTAAGAAATAAAATGTATATTTAACATTTTGTACATCAAAGAGGAAAATAATTTTAGTTTAAAAATCATTTATTTATCATTTAAAAAGGCCAAGAACTGAAACAAACAAACAAACAAACAACATAGTAATATGACAGACAGTCATATAGACACAGTTGCATAAGTCTATAGTTTTATATTAATTTGTTTGTGCTTCTCACTAGTATTTTTCTAATGACAGGGTTTCTGTATGAACTATTTAAATAATAACTATAAAGTTAGGCTATCTATAATAAGAACTTCTGGGGTGAATGATAAAAATTCTGCAAAATTTTAGACTGAAAAGTGGTGTGTGCATATGTATTCAACCCCTTTGCTTTGAAGCCCCAACCATGACCTTTAGAAGTCACATAATTAGTTCAATAGGATCCAGCTGTGAGCGATCTAAGAGTCAAATGATCTCAGTATGTACCTGTTGCGAAAATGAAGCCTAGGCGTAAATTCAGACTGGAAGACCTGCTTCAGCCTCACCTGCATCTAATCGCTGCGTCGAGCACCTCCACTCCAGCCTATCAGCATCAGACCGCGCCTCCAGCGTATCCAATCAGCGAGCAAGCCTTCGTTTAAAAGGACTTCCATCATGGCCCCATCCATTCNCCCCTCTTCGACCTCCACCACCAGTGTCCGGCCCGGGGAAGACGCCTCTAATGCTCAACCTGAGCTTCTCCTCGAAGCGCATTGCTATTGTCGACACTCGCGTCTTCCGCCGAGGTCCGAGCGCCAAATATCTTATGTCATTAATGTCAAATAAAACTATTTAATTGCAGCTTCTCTTTGTCGTGAGTCTCTCCAGGTTGAAGTTTAAGTATTTTTTTCTCTAAGAGTTTAATGACAGGTAGAAATACTGTAATTTCAGTCTGTACACATTTCTAAAAGGCAGTGCAATGTTGGGGAATTCTGTATTTTCTTTTTAGCTTAGTGAGACTGAAAATTTCCAAAGTGAACATTAAAAAATAATACATATATATATATATATATATATATATATATATATATATAATGTGGTTGCTTTTGAAGTTATCTTCTGTCAAATTATTATTAATAGTTAGTACCTTATCAACCATGACACAGTCATAGAGCACAGAGTATGAAGAAAAGGGCTATGGTTTTCGTCCAGGCAAGACTGAGTTGATAAATATCCAAACAAGAACCTGTTTTTCTTTTATCCTTTTTTCAGGCTCATTAAACAACTTTTATGCAAATGACTTATCGATGTGAAAGAATGCTACATTAGCAAATATTAAACCACTACACCTTTGCATGACAGTTTTTTTAGTTTGTCACTGTTTTCTCAACCAAACAATATCTGTGTGACAAGAATGTTCTTTACTCTAGCATCAGGACAATCTTCCTGGCCTCAATGACTCATAAAGTTCTAAAACACTATCAGTGTACCTCTTATAGTTTGCACCACACCAAATTTACGAATGAAAGCTCTGTAAACATAAACGTAACTAAGATGTAACCTTAAACATATGTCTGTCCATTCTCTGGATTTATTTGGATTGGATGTGCAATTTTCTGGTCAAAAATGAAGATTTCTTTCCAAATATGCAGAGGTCTTGTCAAAGTTTGACAAATTAGAGTTCTGGTTTGTTTTCAAAACCAATTTGCCAAATTTAAACCGTGTTACATTTTTTGGCTGAAATGTGGTGTGAACTGCCTTTTCAAGCTGCATTTTCACAAGTGCCTGTCTCTCCCACATGATGTGCATGGTGCATTAAATGAGGCAGATGTTGCAGGTGCTGCAGATCTACGCTGGGCCGCCTCACTTGCTGCACTGCATTGAATGCGGGCCCTGTTAGGTGAATGTGTGATTTTAGTGTTTTAGGAACTCTTCTGGCTGTTTCCCTTGGATGACTGCACCAGCAGGGTTTACTCAGAGACGGGAGTGTGACAGCTGCCCACAGAAACCAGGACAAGGGTCACAACAGAAGTGCAGCTATACAGGAATCAGTAGTAGCGGTCCAGCAGGGTGCTCAAATGGCTTGGATCACAGTATTTTTCCCTGCTGGCTACAGATGCTGGTGTGAGTGGTAGACAGTAAAATTTACATTGCTCTATAAATTTTACAGATGGATATTGTTATAATTATTAAAACTGGGTCAAATGGGAAGAATGTGTAAAAATGATATAGAGTTAAATTGTGTCAGTTGTATTCAGGGATGGAAAAACTGGATTACTATAAGAATTTTTATTACCACTGAAAGGCAGGTAATAATGCTTTGCTTGTGTTTGTGTGTGTGCATGTGCTTTTTGGCATAATATCTCATGAACCACTGAATGTGTGACCCCCCACTAAGTGTGGTCACATTTATTTGGTTTAATTGCTATTTTAGTTTAGGATTTGACTCTGTTTTCACATTTTTGGAGCAATGGCACGCAGTAGCAAAGTTCGCCGCTAGATGGCAGAAGTGGGACATTACGGGATTGACGGTGCAATATTTCTGTGTAGAAAAAGCCCCTCCATTCAGAGGAGAGCTACCAGCAAGACAACACCGTCTCCTGTGACTCACTCGTGTTTCCTGTTAAAACAGGTTAGT
>NC_051433.1:28434963-28440444 GCF_001649575.2 Kryptolebias marmoratus | reverse complement strand
GTGAATGTATAGCCACAATAAGTTTTCATAGTTGTATAATGACTTGATTATTATGACCTGGAATAAATTCAGAGGAGAGCTACCAGCAAGACAACACCGTCTCCTGTGACTCACTCGTGTTTCCTGTTAAAACAGGTTATTTGTATCTGCCTGCCTGTCCCTTCACCTGGGACCTGCAACAAATGCATTTTAATGAAACTCTCAGGAAGTAAGCATTGGATGTATAAGTAAGTATTTTAGGAGTCAAACTATTTTAAGATGGCTGACACAGCTAATAAACTTTAGACAACACAAAAATAGCTCAAACTGACAAGAATCAGTTTGAGGACTTGGGAAATCAGCCACAACACAAGAGTGGGCAGTTAAAACCGCTTTATTAGTAAATGTAACTTTCAGCAACTAGAACACCGACAGCAGCTCTGAGGAGAGAGAGGGGAGTTTGGTGATCCACACGTAATCCAGGAAGTAAAAAGAGTTGAAGGAAGTTTCACCAACCTGTGTCAGGAAGTGGGGTGAAAGAGGCGAACCCTAAGCGCAGACTCATGATGTAAAAAAAAAAAACTTTAAAAAAAATAATCAAAATCCAAAAACAAATGCTGTTGTGGCAGCAGAACTAAACACAACAAAACCTAAACATAAGAACATGGGAGGAAACACATACCAGCATGAGACACAGGACAGCACATCGGGGAGGCAAGAGTATGACAATGAACCAGCAAGTAAGTGGAGAAAGTGACCGGGTTTTAAAGACAGGATAACGATGGGAAGTGGGCACAGGTGAGTGATTACAATTGTAGGCAGGTGGAGATGGGCGTGGCAGGAAAACGAGAGAGACTGAGGAGAAGTGAATGATGGCCGAGGCACAGGGAACAAAGACACAAGAAAGAAGATAACTGAATAAAATAAACAAACTCAAACTGAAACATGAAGACAAACTGAATACAAAAACCCAGATCCTAACAACCTGGGAGCCTGTGCAAAGGAGACCGGGATCGGTCAACTGGAGAACTATGACCGTGAGGAGTCCCAGAGCGTGGGGTAAGCTCAGCGTTCCCACCAGGCAGGTCTGTGGGGTGTAACGGTACTTGGAGTCGGGCAGGCTAGGGTTGATACCGGGAGGGCCAAGAGCGTGAGACAAAGCCAATGGGGCAGGCGCGAAGTCCAGGTCCAAAAAAAGGTGGGGGTCGAAGTCCAGAGATCCGTAATCCTGCATGGTACCGACAGGGGCAAGGCGTAGACGAGAGTCCAGAGAATGAGAACAGGGTCAAAGCACAGAGAGTCAATCCGGAAACGTTGGAGAACTACTGGCACGAGAACTTTCATAATCTGGCACAGAGAACAGGAGAGAAGGCGATTATAAAGGGCGTGGAACAGGTGATGGAGAGGTAATCAGGGCGGAGACACAGGTGAGTAGAATGAAGAATGATTAGAGGCATGGCAAGGCAGAGCAATGGTACACAGGCATGATCATAACAAAAACAGTCAGTTTAAAAATGCTGAGTTAAAACTAGAGAAGTGTGAATACTGAGTGCTAAATAGACTTTACTGAAATTTGCTGAAGATAAAACTGACGTGTTAAAGTTTAAAAAAGTAAAGTAGTGGTTAAAAGTACAGAAAAAAGGGTAAAATTACCAAAGCCATAGGTTAAATGATCCAGATACTATCAGGTTTGGTGAAGACTAACCCAGACTGCAGAAATAAAAAATGATTTATCATAATAAGGAGAAAATAAAAGGCTGATGTATCATCAAAAAACAATGAGAAAACAAAACACAAATGATGGTGAGAAGACAATGAGACATGACCTGAATATTGCATTCAGCCTACAATGAACTAGCAGCAATGGAAAGCAAAACAAAACAAAAATCGAATATATAGACTGGGGCTGATAAGGAATAGAACACAGGTGACTAATTGTAAACAAGGAACAGGAACAGGCGAGTATAGGTGTGGCAGACTGACAAGGAAAAGTACTGACAGAGGGAGAAAGTGGCAGATAACACAAAGAGGCACAGGGAGTAAAACAAAACATAGGGAACAAAAACTGAGCACAAGAATGAAAACAAATAACTTAGAAACACACAGAACCCATGACAGATCTCATAAACAGAACATAATAAAAAAGCTTACACAAAAAATGACCAAAAAATTACCCCAAATACCCAAATCCTAACAGATACTAAAGCTAAAATTAGCAAAACAAATGCCAAAGTTAAAATCCCAATAGTTAAAATTAGAACAACTGTTCCTAATAGTTAAGACAAACACAATAGTAGCTAAGAGTAGCAGAAAAGTTACTAAAAGTGATAAAAGAGTAGGTAAAAGTGGCAGGATGGTAGCTAAAAGCTAAAAATAACAGAATTCTAACTACAGGCTAAAATTAGCAGAATGGCTAAAAGTAACAGAATTGTTGCTAAATGCTAAAAATACTACAGCATAAGAAGACAAAAAATAGCAATTTTGCTAAAGCAGATTTAAAAGAGAACAATGTTTTTGAAGGAATTGAAGAGATCTCAATGTGTTTTTATTAGCAATATTTTTTTAAAAGGTAAATATTTTGACCAATATAAAAGTTACAATAGTCATAGCACCCATCTCTTGAAATGAACAATTTTATATTCACATGGAATATAAAAATATGGAAACAGTAGTGTACTAAACACTGACACAGCATTCACACTATTAGGTGTGTTAGTAGGTGAAAGTCATTACAACACATACTCCAAGAGCGGACCAGATATGTGTTTAAGACTTTGCCAACTACTTTTTGAGTCAACCATGTTTTTTTGTCAGCAAAGAATTTTGTGAACCACAGGACAGAATTTACTAAAAGTTACATGTTTATAAGGTACTCCTGTGCTTTTAAAGCCGCTGTAGTTTCCATACCAGGTCTTGCTGGTGTTGTGATTTTTGTATTTCAGTGATATGGGCAAGCATGCAGACACTTCAGTCTCTCCAGCATGAAAGCAGTTTTATCAAAAATGGTGAATACAAAAATGTTTGTTTGGACTGAGGTTGGGTTGCTGCTACATGTTGAAAAGGGTGAGCAGCAAAAACTGCACTCTACTATCCGCCAATATTACTGTTGTTTAACTTCTCGCACAGGCGCAGAAAAAAAGCCGTCTGCAGTGAACATGTGCAATTTTACTCAGATGCCAGGCGTCTCTAAAAACTTCCACTCTGAGACCTACCTGGGTCCAAAATGTTTCAGTGTCTGAGAATCCGATCTCTGTTGTCATGTACATGAACGACCAAACCAAAACAGAAATGTTCTAGTTTCACTGAAAAACAAGGTTGGTTAAACAGGACTTTAGTTTAAAACTCTGGCATTAAAGGCTGCGGGCAACATGAATTCCTTCAATGAATGCTGGGTCTTTAATTTTATACAGAATCATTTGTAAACTGTGAGGATCTGAGTTTTTTTAGTTATTTTTTTGGTAATCTTTTGTGTTGGGTTTTATGTTTCTGTTCTACTTATGAGATCTGTAGTTCTGTTTGCTTCATGGATCCTGTGTGTCTCCTTTGTGGTTCCCTAAGTATTACCTGTAGTCTGCTGCCATGGCAGCTTTTGTTTTTTGTCAGTTTACTTTGATAAAAAAGTTTATTCTTTGGAGCTCCTTGTGTATGCCTGCATTCTGGGTTCGATCCACTATCTAACTTGTCATAGTCAAGTGCACAGAATAATTAATTTGTATACAAGTGCACAATTTAGACAAGTTCAAAACTTTGCTGTACAACCTCTTAAATCAATTTTATAAGCTCATGTGTTCTGCAGTATATTTAACAAAATACCAGAGCTTTGAACCTGTGACTTTCTTGCTGTTGGGCAACAGTACTAACCACCTGCCCCAGAACCGTACAAGACAGCCCAGCTTTAACAATTTTGACTGCAGAATTTTGCCTTTTTCCAGAAAATTTGCCACAAAATAATTTTATTTATTTAGTTTTAATTACATGTTTCTCTTGGCTTATGATGGTACACAGAAGACAACTTATAATTCAACATTTTTAATTAACTCAGTCACATTTATTTGTTGAACCCTCTGTGTAAAGTGTGTATTTTCTTTGAGCTGAGCTCAGCCAGATGACTCTGTTAGGTTTATTTTCTGACTTTAAGGCCTTAAAACATGTCCAGTTGTTTTAGACAGTCAATTGAACTGTCTATGTTGAGAAATATGAGTACAATTGATCTGGTTTCATCTAAAATCTTTTTAGTAAAGAAAGTTAAAATCATAAATCCTGTGACAGCAGTCAGTACTGTCTTTGTAAATATAATTGTGTTGTAGCTGGTCAGAGCTTGTGAATTGAATGATTACATACATTGGTTCCAAACTGTTTAAAAGTCAAATTATAATTTTGTTGTAGAATTGTGTTGATGTTTGAGCTCCGTGTTCTGTGGAGGTTCACTTGGGACCAAACATGACTGGAGCCGTGTTTGGTTGCCAGCCTGGTCCAGCTGCATTTATTTCCTGGCTGGCAGCTCAGGGAGACTAACAGTGGTTCCTGTTAGTCACAGCCTGACTTCTTCAGAGCAGCCAGAGAGTTAATCTTGGCGCAACTTCAGTCTGGATCCACAAGCCTGATTATTCACTCTGGATTCTGGCCAGATGTCAAGTCTTCAGACATGCATTCGCAAAACTAATAGATTCTTCTTCACTGATTGTGGAGATTGTGTGAGTTGATTGCTGACATATCCAGATACTGGTAAATAATTAAAGGCCTAGTATTCCTTCACCAAGTTATTGTAGTTTTGGTCGAACATTGAAAATATTATGAGATCTCATGGGATATTGTTGTAGCTTACATAATATGTTAGCGTCATGATTTCTAGTATTTTTAAGTTTATTCTTAGTTTTGGTTCTGGGTTCTTGTTTCATGGGTTTTCTGTATAAGTTTATTTTGTTCTTTGCACTTCTGTCAGTATTCACCTCACCTCTGTCAACACTTTGTTAATTGTCATGCCCATCTCCACCTGCTGTAATCACCCACCTGTGCCCACTTTCCATAATCATCCTCTGCTTTAAAACCTGGTCATCTTCTACACTTCCCCGTCGGTTCATTGTCGTTTTGTCCCTGGTTCCACCTTGCCTCGCCTTGCCTTGCCTCGCCTTGTCGTGTTTGGATTTTTGTTATAGTTTGTTTTTCTGCCACGTCAGCCTTTTTAGGCCCGAGCAGCGACAGCGCTGCGAAGACCTCTTGTATTTCGTGGATTTCTTCTTCCGCCACTTTACAGGGCTCTTTGGGCGACTTCCCATATTAAAAAACTCACTAAACTTCACAGAAAGTTGTCCCCCGTGTGAAATCGCGTGATTCTAATGTAATCGAAAGTGGGCGTGGCCAAACTGCTCCACAGCGCCCCCTAACGTGAGATAGGACGAACCGTAAGTCGTAGAAGCGTGGAACCTTGACACGTAGGTAGAACACCCCAAATGACGAAAAAAAGTCTCTTGGAGGTATGCCCTAAAATGTAAAGGGAGGCGG
>NC_051433.1:28427297-28432820 GCF_001649575.2 Kryptolebias marmoratus | reverse complement strand
GGACAAAATTTTTAATTTCCACCCCTGGTCATACCAGACCAGCACTGATCCCATTCACATTGTCAATTTGTGACATCAAGATGGCCGCAATAGCTAAAGGGATCTAAAATTATGACCATATTTGTGCATGCTCTAACTCTGAAACTGTTTGTCGTAGGAACGTCAAATTTCACTACGAGAACCCTCATGGGTCAAGGACCAGGACTTTGGAGTTCAAGGTCACAAGGTCAAAGGTCAAGGTCACAAGAGCCCATATGCTCTAAGCAGGGATCTGTCTACAGTACGAACTTCAAACTTCAAAGCTGCACTCCCCATGGGTCAAGGATCATCCCTAACAATTTCAAGGTCAAAGGTCAAATGTCATGGTCGCATGCAAACAGAGGCTTTTACTTTAAAACTGTGTAACTTAAAAAGTTCAGACTTCACAACCAGAGTCCGCATGGGTCATAGATTAGCCCTTTGGAGTTCAACGTCACAAGGTCAAAGTTCAAGCTCGCAACACCACACGTGCTCTAACTCTGGAACCGTTCGACGTAGGAAGGTGAAAATTCACAACGTGCCACAGGAGTCGTAATGATCCGGACTAAAGGCGATTTCGGACGTTTGCCCAGAGCGCCACCTAGTGGACGGCGCTGGAAGTGCACGGGAAATGCGCGGAAAGTGCGCGAGAGCGTAGAGGGCGGTCGCCAGAGTTCCCGCGGTCGCTATAGGCCGAAGTGGCGCTGAGCTGCGAGGGCCGCCCAACGCTGCTTGCAGCTTTAATGTTTTCTTGTTTTGTTATTTTTAAATTAATCTTTCAGTTTTGATGTATTGTGAATGAATGTCAGTTACTACCAAACCAAATTTTATATCAGTATCTGTTCAATTCAATTCAATTCAGTTTATTTATATAGCACCAAGACACAACAAAAGTCATACATTATAAAAAGCCAGTTAGTATGAGTTATGTATCTAAGGAAGCCAGCAGATTTCGTTGAGTCTTCACTTCATTGCAGTCTCCCATTCTGAGCAGCACATTGGCAAAAGTGGGAAGGAAAAGCTTCCTTTTAACAGAAAGAAACCTCCAGTAGAACCAGGCTCAGGACCATCTGCCATCTGCTTCAACCAGCTGGGGTTTGAGAGGACAGGAAAGAGACACAAACACAGAATGATGGGTCCAGGTGGAGTTTCTACTGGAAGAAAGACAAAGAAAATCATGCTACTAATAAAAATAATTACAGCGGAGAAAGTAAAGACAGCAGCAGGGAGAGGAAATGTGGTTAATTTGTCCTCCAGCAGTCTAAGCCTATAGCAGCCTTACTAAGAGACAGCTCAGGAAACCCAAGCCAGCCCTAACTATAGGATTCATTAAAAAGGAAAGTCTTAAAAGTAGACAGGGTGTCAGCCTCACAGGCAGAAACTTAAAGTTGGTTCCACAAGAGAGGAGCCCAATAACGGAAAGCTCCATAATCCTCCCATTCTACTTTTGGAAACTTTTTTTTGGAAACTCTAGGAACTACAAGTAAACCTGCTTTATATGTTAGAAGTAAGATTTTAAATTATATTCTGAATTTGACAGGGAGCCAGTGGAGAGAAGCTTAAACTGGAGAAATATGATCTCTCCTCCTAACTTTCATCAGAACTCTGGCAGCAGCATTTTGGATCAACTGAAGACTTTTTCAGTTTTTTGGAAACCCAGATAAAAAAGAATTACAATAGTCCAGCCTACAATTTACTGTAGTTTAGCTATTTTGTGTAGGGTAAAGATGATTAGCTGTGGCAGCCATCTTGAATGAAACTGACTCTGAAAGTTAATCAGTTGTAGCGATACAGCCAGTAATTACTTTCTGAAAGTTTCATTGATATCAATTCAGTGGTTCATGAGATACCTGGAATCGAGAAGAGGATAAAGAAAATGGGTGGATGGATGGGCTCAGAGATATTTTGCTGATAAACAGGATTGACTCCAACAGTTAATACAAAGGTTTTGAGTAAATATGTTGTGCATTCGGCTGGAGATATGCACCAGCTCCACACGACCTGAAAAGGAGATGCAGGTGAAGAAAATGGATGGATGGATGTTATGCATTCTATTGCCCTTGAAGTATGTACTGAGGAAGGCCTAAGTTTGATATTTTTCATCAGTCATTCAACACTCACCAACACATTGTCTTTTTGCAAAAAAATGAACATTTTTTGAGTTCTATGTTTCATTCAAACAAGATTTAGGGTTGTATCTGTAAAACATCTGTGGATAAAGAGATTGGGGGACAGAAAAAAAAAGCACTTTTTCCCACTGAACAAAATGGTAAGTTTTTTCCACCCGCAGGTTTTTGGTTGACATGCTGTGTGCAAAAGTATCTGCTTTGATCTACACTTTTCATTTTGAAAGCATAAATTAAGGAAAAAAAAAATCTGATATTTGTTATTTAGCATATGTGGGTTTACCTGCAGGACCTGCAGTGAGAAAGCAGTGCAGCATCAGATAAGGAAGGTGCTGGATCATACACGCTCCTCACAGGTGAGGAAAGTGTGTATCTCAAGTGTAGTGTAGCATAACGAGAACAGGGCAATACAGCAGGTGTACCAAATAAGATTATTAGTTTATAAAACATTTCACCTACACAGCTGGGCTGCTGTCAGGAGAACTGTGGGTTTTGTAAAAAATCACTACTCCACTGATCTGACCTCAGTCCAACATCAACTGAGGCCTCTAATTTTTAGAGTCAATCTGATTCAAGATGGTTAGGGCAGTAGAAGATAGTCATTCCCCTAAATTAACTCTCACAATATTGCATGAGCTTGCACATAACATCATTTATAAGGTTTGAGCAAAACAGCTATAACTCCGTCCTATCTTAACATGGGATGATTTCAGTTTAAAACTTTAGCCTGAGAGACGGTGGACCTTTAATCTAGGAGAGCTTTAATCTTTACAAAAGAACAGGGCTGCACGCTGCAACAGGTAATCACTCTGTAGTGGTGCACAAAATATTGCTGGTCCAGGTACAGGCTCTCCATAGGCCAGGAGTTGAGAAATGAATGCTGCTTGTATAAAATACAGAAAAAGCACAGTATTATTATTAACTATTATTTCAGCTGTTTATTCCACAATTTGAATAGATCTGCATTTTTGAATTTATTGTGTCATGAGATCTGGGGCTGGCAGGAGATCCCAGGTTTACATCACTAAAGGGTTCAGCCTCGCATCCGGATAAGATCTTGCTTAATGTTAATTTCAAGGTTTGATCAAAGTGGCGATAACTCATAACATAAGATAATCTTAGTCTAAAACTCTGGAATGAAAGGTAGAGGGTGATCTGCATTTCTTTGAGGGGTACTAAGCCTTTATTTATATTCCTGATCATAAGATGCATTCCTTCAATGAATGTTAGACCTTTAATTGTTTTTTGCCTTCATTCTTATATGGCTTTCCCTCTTTTCTGTCCTTTCAGCATATATATTAAAAAATTTTCCTCCTCCTCCAGTTTTCCCCTCTCTTCTGTAATTTTTTTCAGTCCTTTTAATCTCTGTTTCTTTTCTTGTTGCTTTTTTATTTTATTTTATTTTTTGCTTCTCCTCCCTCTCTCTTTTTTTCTCCTGTCCTTCTCTTCTCTTTTTGTTATTTTAAATCTTCCTCCTCTCTGGAGTACTGCACTGTTTACTTTTGACCCATTTATCAGTATGATGGATGAAATCACATACCCTGGTTGTCAAACATCACTTGCAGTCTCACCTTTGTGTCCATCACAGGCTGCAGTACATGTAGACAGAGTGCATGTAGTGCCGTGTCAGTGGAATTGTGTGCATGGCAAATGTTTGTGCGACAGCTTTAAGCCCATTTGTATTTAATATATGTTGTGAGGGAGGGGAGATTCAGATTGAGAGGCCTGTCATTGCTGGGAGAGGACTGCTTGGCTCCACTCAGCACCATCATCTCCTTAATGGCTTCCAGTTGCTCGTAAAAACACAGAACCATGGGAAACAGGGACAGGCCAGCGGCCAGAAGAACCTCCTTTGACGTCCCAGCTGGCTTTAGTTGCTGAAACCTACTTGTGTGTGTGTGTGTGTTCATGTAGCTGTGGTGTTACTCAGATTGGTATTCCTCAGGACTTTTCCAGCACATGGACTAAACACTTCCTTCCAAAGATGTTGGCTCATCACCTCTGAACATTTACATAAATCAGATTTGTTTCTAATATGTAGCAGAATTTTGCTGTGGCTATGGAAAAATCCCAAAATGTATTCAAATAGTTGCTATGAAAAATATTCCTCTTTTTACAAGAGCTTTCTCACGTTATCGCATATTTTCCCAATTGTTACAAGTCTCCATTTTCCACCTACAGCCAACACTACTCTGAATAGTCTGAGCAGCACTGAGTCTCTGCAGAGTGACAAACTCTGATACCACACACCTGCACTGAGACAATGAACAGACTCACAAAACAGTATATCAGGTTCTTCATTTGACTGCTGTTTCTATATGGCAACAATTAAAAACTTAAAAAATTTTGTCTCAGTAGAAAGTAAAGGACATCCTCTGACTTATGCTCATAGGCAGAGGCGCAACTACATACTTTCTGAGGTGTATGCAAACACATCATTGCCCCCCCCCCCCATCTTGGCCCAGGTTTAATATGTCCATACAGCTCTACCTTATTCATGCACTTATAAAATACAGTAATTCTATTATGGACTTTTATTTTATGTTACATTTTAGAGCAGGTGATCATCTCAATCACAAACAAAAAAAAATGTAACAGTAACAGTAGTGACACTCAGTGCACTCAGTGCTCAACAAATTTTCTGTAGAGGAAATATGAAATCTGAACAACAGCCTGGACTCTACATCAGAGTTTTAATACTAAATTGCCTTTGCACTTACCCATTTGTCAAGAATAGCATCAAATGAAATAGACTGTGCCACACTGTTTTCAATAGAGATCACTGCTAACTGGGACAAGAGATCATTGCTCATACTCAAATGAAGGTATGTTTTGATAAGCTTCAGCTTGCTAAAGGATCTCTGAGCAGATGCAACTGTCAGAGGCACACTTAAGAATACTCTAATGGCTACTGTCAAATTTGGAAACACCAAATCAAGATTTTCCTGTATGAGGAAATTCAACTTTTCTAGAGCCTTGTAACCCTTCAGTAGACGGCTTGCTGGGTATATTTCTTGAATGATATCTCTTGAAACATCACATGTAGTCAGGGCATATGTGGTCACTGATTCTTCCAGCTCAGCTTTTGCTTTTTATTATCTGTTATATTGTAAAAAGGCCTACAACTACAGCAAACAGTTGCAAGACAACAACAACCACCTGTAGGGTTGCCACCTTTCAGAAAAAAAAAAAAAAATCATGTCAGACAGCCAAAAGTAAGTTCTGTGCAAATGTTGGTACTTTAAAGACTAAAACCAAAATATTTATAAGGAGTTAGGTTCAGAGGCTGGTTCTTGACCAGATTTACCACGGGGGGCCAGAGTAGTCAGTGTTTTTTCGTGTGTGTGTGTGTGTGTGTGTGTGGGGGGGGGGGGGGGGG
>NC_051433.1:28421142-28427279 GCF_001649575.2 Kryptolebias marmoratus | reverse complement strand
GGGGGGGGGGGGGAAGAAAGGATAAAACAAAAAACAGGGCAATATTTCATCATTTAATATATAAGTGAGCCAAAGAGCCACTTGCGTTATCCCCTTTCTGGAACCACCCATGGGCTGCAGGTCTTTGTCTGAGGCATTGGTTAGCATGTTTTCCTTCATTCTTGTAGCTTATAGGAAGTCAGGTTATCCAAACTGGTAAACCACATTAATAAAATAATATTGATCACAGAACACTGTAAACACTTTAACATAAAGTATATCTTTATGTTAGTAAAGATATAAACATTTTTCCTACACAGAAATCCCCAACAAATGATTTTAATGTAGGACAAATAAACGGTTTCTCTTCACAATATTTATTTCTTTACTGTTAATCTATTAGTATGATTTATTCTTTAAATTGCCGTTTATATTATTTTGGTTAATACAATATGAAAAAACGTACCATCCAAACTCAACATCCTAATCAAATAATCAAACCATAATACTCTATGAGCACAAAAAGAAACTTCATTGATGACAGCAAAATGTTCTGTATCATATGGGTCTCAGGAGAGGATTAAGGGATTAAGAGACACTGATGTCTGGTTAGTCTGCAATGTTTCTCTACTGATCCATTCTGTCTGATATCATACAGCACACAGGGCAACACATTGTTTTTATGGCCTGTATTCATCGTCACTGACACTGTTCATCCTGGTATGTGCGTCTTCCCACTCACGTCTGTACTTTTGCAAGAGATTTTGCTTCTAATGACATGGTTAGGTATCAGATGGACATTTTTAAAAGCAGCTCACCTTGGCTGTGTCCGTTTCTAGGCAACCATGACGACAGCGTTGGACCGGAGCCGGGCGCATATCGGTTCAATATGGGACGCAACATTTAACAGCCAAATATGGGACGATTCCATATTTACGGGACGGGTGGCAACCCTAGCCACCTGTCACTTTTAGGCTAGCTTAAGCTGACCTGAATATTTAGAACCTTCTTGTTGATACACTGACATTACTTACCTACTGTCTTTCAACCACTTTGAAAACCTTTTCTTCATCCCTCAAACATCTTTATCCGTTTTCTGCTTTGTGCCCGGGAGAGCTTTTTTTTCTGCCATCTTTAGCTCCCTGTTGTCAAGTGCACTACCAATCATAGTCTACGACAATTCAAATTTAAAAGAAAAAAAAAAACGCGCCTGAGGGGCGCATGCCCAAGCGACCTGTGTGGGGAGGGGGGAGCGACAGGAGGGGAGGTGAAGGAGCGGAGGGGCGTCTAATCAGTGTCGTTCCTCTGTTATTGATCATTTCATACATGCACACACAGCTGTTAAATATAGAAAATGCCGACTAGAAAAAAAATTCCCCACATCGTTTTGGCGCCCCCTCTAGTGCGGTTCCCCCAAGCGTTGCATACAGTGTATACCCACTTTTTGCGCCACTGCTCAGAGGAAACATCCTCTGAGCATAGGTCGCTTTTGCCCTTTTGATGGCTTCATCCAATTCCCTTCTTGTTGCTATCAGTGCCACTTGAAGGCTGAGTCTCAAGCTCCTTAAAAAAGACTTCTGATCTGTGTCAACGTTCCCCACTCCTTCTGAGAAGTGCATATTAGAACAAGAACATCTAAAGTGAACATCTCGGAAATCCTATATGCCAATGACAACTCAGCCTCTTCTCTTGCTGCTCTACAGGAATCCACAGACACTTTTGTACAAGAGTGCAGGCCTGGAGAGATCAGTGTTGGAAAGACAAAAATCTGAGTTTAATCCCACTCTGACAATGTATCAATTCACCAAGAGATGAGTAGTATGAGATGGATATGCTGATCAAGTGGACAGATTCAGCAGCCTCAGCACCGTCGGCACATGTACAATTTTTCTATCCGCAGTGCACATACACTCCTGTAGTAACAGAAATGTCATGCGGTTTCAAAACCTAACCTTAACAAACTAAACAGTGTCATGCAAAAGTGCTGGGATTTAATATTAACTAATGTAGTGTTCTTTCACACCGTTACATAATTTTTAAGAAGTTCTTTTATAGGCCTGCAAAACAGTTAAAAAAACAAAACAAAAAAAAATCTAACCCTTGATTGACTAGCTATTAGCCTAGCCTGGATAAAGACATTTGCCTCTATCTCAGTGATCCATGCTTTATGACTGATGTCATGACTGATAAGATAATAACTATTGATAACTATTTGACAAAATATCACTTCAAAGTTGACTGGACTATCCCTTTAGGTAGGCTGGGTGGGGCCATGTCCCAGTCAATGTTCAGAAACTACTGTATTTTATTTGCTATTATTTCATTTACACAATTAAACTATTATGATGAGGAGAAAAGCAAATCCGCAAACAAAATACAGATTTAAAAGCTAACCCCCTCAACAACAACATTTAGACTTGTGCACTGGAAACCCAATTTCTTTTTTGCTTTCTGTCATTTTAAGGCAATCACTGTTTGAAACAGCTTTACTTTCAATAAAATAAGCTGACATATTTAACATCTTCTTTCATTGTTTTGCTGAAGAACAATCTAATAACATTTAGAAAATACTTCCACAACGACTGATACAAAAATTACATGAGTACAAAATCTAAACTATGTAGCCGGTCTGTAAGCATTCCACAGGAGCATTAAGTCCTCATTCTTGTCAACACATTGTGGTTTAATTGGGTGGAGAAACAGGAGCAAGGACTTGTGGCTCTGTGGGCATCAAGCATCCCAACATAAACACCTCTGACGTGGTCCAGCAAACACAGTTTTCTTTGGGGTGAGTTCTTTTCTAAGTGGAATTGAGATTGCATGCAAATACATGGTATTGTCTGAATGTGAAATCACTAAATTATCTATTGTTCTTCTTTAAACTAAGGCAACATGAATACCATAATAAAAAAACATGTTCTAAAGGGCAGCAATAAAAAGATCCAGAACAATTATTTCAAATAATCTTAGTCTCAGAAGACGTAGGAAATGGTTCACTTGGAAGGCAGTTGCCACCCGCCACCATCAGCAATAATGTTACTGCCCATTTCTGTGTGTGTCATGGTTTGTAGTGTACAGACCCAGGAATGTAGACTACACACCCACAAGGAGCTAGAAACTAACAACTAACAAGATCTTTAGAAGTAAACACAAGGGGTTACAAAAGGCAAATTAAAACATGGCATGGGATTGCAAACAATGCCAGCTCACCATAGAGTTGTGAATAGGAGAATATACACTATATTGCCAAAAGTATTTGCTCGCCTCCCTTCAGACACATATGAACTTGAGTGCAATACCATTCTTAATTCATAGGGTTTAATATGACTTCCCAGAGAACTGAAGATCTTATAACTTTGCAGTTATAAGAGCTTCGGTTCTCTAGGAAGGCTTTCAACAAGGTTTAGGGGTGTTTATGGGAATTTTTGACCATTCTTCCAGAAGCTCATTTGTGAGGTCAGACACTAATTTTGGACAGAAGGCCCAGCTCACAGTCTCTGCTCTAATTTATCCCAAGGTGTTTTATCAGGTTGAGGTCAGGACTCTATGCAGGCCAGTCAAGTTCTTCCACACCAAACTCACTCATCCATGTCTGAATGGACCTTGCTTTGTGCCCTGGTATGCAGTCATGTTAGAACAAGGAGGGGCCATCCCAAACTGTTCCCACAAAGTTGGGAGCATGGAATTGTCCAAAATGCCTTAGTATGCTGAAGCAGTCAGAGTTCCCTTCACTGGAACTAAATGGCCAAGCCCAGCTCCTGAAAAACAACCCCACACCATAATCCTCCCTCCACCAAACTTTACACTTGGCACAATGCAGTCAGACAAGTACTGTTTTCCTGGTAACCGCCAAACCCAGACTTATCCATCAGATTTCCAGATGAAGAAGTGTGATTTGTCACTCCAGAGAATGCACCTCCACTGCTCTAGAGTCCAGTGGTGGCGTGCTTTACACCACTGCCTCCGACACTTTGCATTGCACTTGGTGCTTGGATGCAGCTGCTCAACCATGGAAACCCATTCCATGAAGCTCTCTGCACACTGTTCTTGAGCTAATCTGAAGGCCATATGAAGTTTGGAGGTCTGTAGTGATTGATTCTGCAGAAAGTTGGCGACCTCTTTGCACTATGCGCTTCAGCATCCGCTGACCCTGCTCGGTCAGTTTACATGGCCTACCACTTCATGGCTGAGTTGCTGTCATTCCCAGACACTTCCATTTTCTTATAATATTGCTGACAGTTGACTGTGGAATATTTAGGAGCGAGAAAATTTCATAACTAGATTTGTTGCACAGGTGTCATCCTATCACAGTGCCATGCTGGAATTCACTGAGCTCCTGATAGTGACCCATTCTTTCACAAATGTTTGTAAAACAGTCTGCATGCCGAGGTACTTCATTTTATACACCTGTGGCTATGGCAGTGATTGGAACACCTGATTCCGATAATTTGGTTGCGTGAGCAAATACTTTTGGCAATATAGTGTATTTTCCATTTTTTTCAATGGTGGGTGCAGCCAGCCACTAGGGGGGCACTTGTCCTCTGTGGCTTCAACTTACAGCTTCCAGTCCTCTCTTATAGTGCATCTCAATGCATTAGACAGGAATGCTGGAGTTTCAGTTAGCAGTAAAACTGACAGTAGGGGATGTTCACATACCAGCAGCATTATGAGTTGGTACAGTGCATTCAAAGAGGGTCCAATTCCTAACTTGGGGAGGTATGTGTGTGTGTGTGTTCTCCATGAACCTACCGCACAGTCAGTTTGTTACACATCTGAGCACTCCTGTCTTTATGAAGACCTGTTTCTAAATCTGCTATTTTTTTGTTTTAAACTTAAAAAGAAAACCATTTTAACCATTAAAAAATATGACTTCTATTTGTACTCTAGGTTCAGCAGGGACCCCACAGAGAATATTCAGCTACATTGTGCAAAATGACAATGATGTTTGTCTTTCAGCTGCTCCCCTTCTGCAGGGGTCACCACAGCAAAACAAACTTGCATGAGAGATTTGGCAGTTTTTATAAGCCCTTCCTGACGCAACCTGGGCTCAAACCCTCAGCATCAGCATTACAAGACTGTAGCACTAACCACCAAGCTAAAGCAGTGCTATTGAGATGTTAGTCAATACTGTGCTTAAATAAATTGAAAGGTCTTACATTCTTTAAAGAAATGCATATTGCCTGCCACATTTCATGTCAGAGTTTTGAACTGAGATCATTTTATGTTGACAAATGACAGAGTCATAGCCATTTTAGTAAACTTTTTGCATGTTCTCCCTGTGCACGTGTAGGTTTTCTCCAAGTACTTCGGTTTCCTCCCATAGATCAAACACATGCACGTTAGCTTCATTGGTAACTCTACAAATGTCCCTAGGTTTGAATGGTTCTTTATATCTCTGTGTCCTTGTGACAGGCTTGCAACCTGTCCAGAGTGCTCCCCGCCCCACGCACAGTGACTGCTGAAGCTAGGCACTAGCTGTCCTGTGATCCAGAAAGGAAAAGCACGTTAAAAAAATGGATGGATGATCTGATGCAATATTGCAAGAATTTGCATGATCTGTTAGAGCTCAAACTATGTATTATTGGCATATTAACTTTATTCATTTTTTCATTTTAAAAAACAAAACATTCACATACAAAAAAAAGGAAATCAAACAAAAAATGAAAGGTAGCAGAAGAAGAAAAAAATCTTATAATATCATTTCAAAAATGGTAATAATCAAATAACATCAAATAAAACAAAAACGAAAATTCAACTCCTCAAACAGTAACTCCTACAATACAAATTATACAAATTCATAGTTTTTTAACAAATTAACTTTTATCATTCTCTTAAATGAATTAATTGAACCAGCATTTTTATAATCATAATCCAGACCATTCCATAATCTTACTCCTCTGACTGAAGTGCATTTATCCTTCAAGTTTGTTCTAATTTTAGGTTTTATGAATATTTCTAGTCCCTTATTATAATTACTTATTCTCTTAACGAAATTTAATTGAATGTTCATAGGTAATATATTTTTATGAGCCTTATACATAATCTGCAAAACATAATAATCAACCAACTCATAAAATTTTAACAATCCCAATTCATGAAATAATATATTTGATGGGTGATAGTAATGCTTTCTTGTGATAATTCTTACAGCTCTTTTC
>NC_051433.1:28419771-28420347 GCF_001649575.2 Kryptolebias marmoratus | reverse complement strand
TCTGCTCCGCCGAGGGTCCATGGGGACGCCTCGCTCCGCTCTGCTAAGCCGAGGGTCCATGGGGATGCCTCGCTCCGCTCTGCTAAGCCGAGGGTCCATGGGGACGCCTCGCTCTGCTCCGCTCCACCGAGGGTCCATGGGGATGCCTCGCTCCGCTCCGCTCCACCGAGGGACCGAAGGGAGGCTACGCTCTCCTCTTCGCCACCGAGGGTCCGGACCGACACCTCCCCTAATCTCTGAGGGGCTCGTCGATGATGCTGTCGCCTCAGCGCTGCTCCACCGAGGGTCTGGGTTGACGCCTCGCTCTGCGCTGCTTCACCGAGGGTCGGGATTGGCGCTTCGCTCAGCTCAGCCACGTCAGCCCGGCTCTCGCCTGCTTGGCCTGCGTCGGCCCGACTCTCGCCTGCTTGGCCCGCGTCGGCCCGGCTCTCGCCTGCTTGGCCCACGTCAGCCCTGCTCCCGCCGGGGGGTACTGTGAGACTTTGGATTCTTTGTGTTTTTGTTTTCTTTATTTAGTCTTGTGATTGTTTTCAGTTTGTTTTTTTTTCCTGTTTATGTTCCTGCTCAGTAGTTCAC